>NC_135504.1:53962359-54027359 GCF_052857255.1 Amblyomma americanum
TGGGTCGGGGTGCTGCTTTCAGAGATGGTCGTGAATGGCCGCACGCACGTCCTCCAGCGCAAGGGGCAGATCGCTGGCAGGTAGTTGGTGTGCAGCGGTCGCGAGGTCGTCAGCTTCTTCGTTGCCGGCGATGCCGCAGTGACCGGGCACCCACTGTGCACGCACGGCACAACCTCTCTGCGCGAGGCGCTCGATGCGCGAGCGAATTTCCCGCACTAGTGGGGTACCGCGGCCGTTAGATTGCAGGCGGCTGAGGGCGGCGCGGGAGTCGCACAGCAGAGCACTCCTGGGCGGCGGAGGGCCGAGGGTGAGCAGCAGGTCCAGCCCGAGCCGGATCCCCATCAACTCCGCCGTGGTGGAGGAGCCCAGGAAGGCTGCGTGTTGCTGGCTGTGCAGTCTCAGGGCGGGGATGGTGGCCGCCGCAGCAAGGGAGCAGCTGTCGCGGGCCACTGAGCCGTCGGTGTACACGAGGAGATGGTCCTGGAGCTCCTCGTGTATGACGGCTCTGGCCAGCTGCTGCACAGCGCAGAGGGGTGTGCTCCGCTTTCCCGCGATGCCGACGATCTCTCGCTGTACCTCCGAGGCAGCAGGCCAGGGCGCGCAGGAGCCGTAGGGGGGTGGGCCTTGGGTCAATTGCTCATACTCGAGCAGCGCCGCGCCCATTCGTGAGCGCGGGTGCGAGCGCATACGCTGCAGCAGCGAGCCGCCGTCCGGTGCGCGGTGAAGCCGGTCGATGTGATTCAGTGCCCTGCGCGCTGCTTGGAGCTCAAGGGGCCACGCTCCTGCCTCGGCCAACGTTGCGGCGCACTGCGAGTTTTTGGGCAGGCCTAGGCACACGCGCAGGGACTTGCGGTGCTGAAGCTCGAGCTTCTTCCAGCACGGCTTGCGCACCGTGACGAGCGGCAGCGCATAGAGCACCGCACCCAAAGCTGCGGCATTGTATAGACGCAGCGCGGCTTGCTGGGAGATGCCCTGGCCTCGAGCGGTGAGCTTGTGCACGGCGGCGGTGATCCTCTTCATCTGCAGACAGGCCTTGGTCGCCGCGGGGCGGAAGGAAAGGCGCCAGTCGATGTCCAGGCCAAGGTACCGCACCGATTTACGCCAAGGAATCGGAGTCCCGTCCAGTGACAGTGGCGCAAGGTGCGCGCGCGAGCGCGAAACGCAGGCCATGGCCACCGATTTGCCCGCGCTCAGCGACAGACCAAGGCCGCGCAAGCTGGCATTGATTGCGGTCAGGGCTCCCTGAAGGCATCCCCGCACGCGGAACGCCTCGCCCGGTGGTCCCCGGCACCACAGAGCTATGTCGTCTGCATATATGGACATGTACACATGGTGTCGCCCGCTCGTGGGGAGGGAGGCCGGCACCACCGACATGGCCACATTAAACAAAAATGGTGATAGGACAGAGCCCTGCAGCACGCCCATGTCGACCGGGCGAGGCTTCGAGAGCTTACCCCCTACTCGTACGCGCATGGTGCGCCCGCTCAGGAAGCCATGAACGTATCGCAAAAGGCGCCCGCTCACACCGGCCCCCTCAAGCACCGCGAGAATTGGTGCGCGGTGAACGTTGTCAAAAGCGCCCGAGACGTCCAACAGCAGCAGCAGCGCAACCTGGCCTGCCGCCCTGGCATGCTCCAGCGCTGTAACAACGTCCGATATCGAATCAGCCGTGCACCGCATCCCACGGAAACCCGTCTGCCGCTCGTCAAACAAATCAGCCTCCGCAGCCCGCTCGTTCAGACGCTGCAACGCCATAAGCTCCATGAGCTTACCTGCCGCCGATGTTAATGCCACTGGCCGGTATCCGCTCAGCTCCGTAGGTGGGCGCCCTGCCTTTCGGATGGGACAAACGACCGCGGTTCGCCAATCCTCCGGTAGCTCCCCGCGTTCCCACACCAGGTTGATCTGCTGCAGGAGGATCTGTCGTTGCTGCGCATCCAGGTTTCGCAGCATTTGGTATGTCACCCCGTCCGGTCCGGGCGCCGAGCGGCGGCGGCAGCGCTGCAGCGCATAGTTCAATTCCGCCGCGGTGAACGGCGCATCACATGGACCTTCCGAGACGACGGGCGAGGGACTGGCGTCGCTTCTGGGGCTCTCAGGAGCAGCTATGTTAGCGGCGTTTGCGGGGCTGGGCGGCGCGAACCGATCGGCAAACCGCTCTGCCAATTCTACAAAGCTGAGCCCGCTGGAGATTGCGAGGGCGGATAGCGGTTGACGGTTTGCCTGTGGTTCGGTGATGCGCCGCAGGGTGTCAAACAGCCTCCGCGAGCTGACATCTTCCTCCATCCTTTGGCATAGTGAAGCCCACTGCCGGCGGTATAGCTTGTTGGCGTGGCGGCGCGCTGCTGCGTCCAAGCGGTTGTAGACAGTCCAGTCGGCGGCTCTGTCAGTCCGTCGCGCCCGTCGCTCTGCGCGATCTCTCTTTTCGCGCAGATTGAGCAGCTTCATATCAGGTGTGGGCTGCCCTGCCCTTACCTCTGCTCGTTGGGTGGCTGCGAGAGCGCTTCGGACTAGACTTGAAAAGAAATCTGCGCCAGTGGCCGCCGCCTCGTCGACCGCCCGCCTGAACGCACTCCAGTTGGTAATGGAGTAGGCACGTTTGGGGCGCGCCTCCTTCGCAGTGGGTTCAATTAGGATGGAGTAATGATCCGAGCCCCAGAGAGATGGTGATCGGCGCCATGTCGCCTCGATGCCTCTGGATGCGAAGGCAACGTCGATGCAGGAGCCGGTTGTTCCGCGTCGTCGAAAGGTGGGCTCGCCGGTGTTCAAGGGGGTGAGTCCCAGCTGCGTTGCTGCGTCGTGCAGGTCGTCTCCCCGCGCGGAGTGGCGCGCACTGCCCCACGCACTATGGTGGGCGTTAAAATCACCACAGATGATTTGGCGCGGGGCACAGCACGAAGACACAGCACGAAAACACAGCGCATTCCACGCGACAGCTGGACGCACATAAACACTGGCCACCGACGTGTCAACACCACCGACGCGCACTGTCACCACCACGCACTCCTGGGCGTCAGATGGCGCCGCCGCCGAGCCGACGAGGGTGTGCTGGACGTCCTGCCGCACGTATATCGCGCACCTTGATTTCCCGGGGCGATGAGATGTGACACAACAGGGCACTGCAGCACAGGTGGGTTCCTCGCACGTGGTGGCTGAGTGGTAGCCAATGTAGCCAGGTAGCCGCATCTGGGGCTCCCCGTCATGTGAACGTACGTACGTCTCCTGCAGCGCGATAACTTCCGGCGAATCCTGTGCGATGCGAACTCGCATTTCGGCGTACCGCGCCGCAAGTGAGCGCACGTTCCACTGCAGGATGGATGGTATGCGGGAGGGAGCCCGGCGGCTAGCCATCATGCTGGCTTATCTGTGCGTGAGCACCCGCTGCTTCTAAGCAAGCCCGGTGTCCATCGGTGCCCTCCGGGAAAAGTGCGCTGAGGGCGTGCAACGCCAGCTTTAGGCGCGCGATCTCCGCGTCCCGTGCGTCAGGGGGCTGGCCGTGAGAAGCGGCCGCAGGCTCGGGCCGCGCTGTACGGGACGCCGGGCAACCGGATCGCCGCTGCCGCTGCCGGCGCTGCCGTTGCTTCTGTGTCTGCTGCTGCTGCTGCTGGGGTGTTCCCCTGACGACCTGCGCATAAGAAAGAGCGCGCGGCGTCTGCTGATGTTGCTGGGCTGGGGCCGCTGTCTCAGCCTGGACGACGGCTCGGACAACCCGCCTGGACATCGGGGCCATGGATGTGGCCATATATATATATATATATATATATATATATATATATATATATATATATATATATATATATATATATATATATATATATATATATATATATATATATATATATATATATATCCCTGTCTGGCAGCCCTCATAGTCGGGCCACTTAGTCCTGACATTCGTGTAAAATTTGTGGGCCAACGGTTAGTGGCAGAATGTTTTCGGTACGGTGCCAAACGATTTATCGTACAGCATAAACTTACTGTTTAGGTTAGAGCCTAGCTCGCGGCAGGGATTCGAACCGGCGACCTATATTAGGTGTGTTAATGCTCGATACTCAATCGCTGCCTGAGCATCGGTAATTTTTTTTTACTCGTTTTCTCAATTTCTTTAAAAGGCCAGGTCTTACAAAGGTTCTCCAAAACGATGGTGGCGCCACTCAATGACGTCACACGCGTGTGCAGTAGGCTGGAGCGCAGGTGCATTAGTCTGCTTGCATGGAGGAATGCGAAAGCATGTATTTTGAGGAAAGGAAAGGACGCAGCAGCTCTCAGGTCTTGGCATCTCGGTGGACACCTCAACCGCGCCATAAAGCATGCAACTGAAGGTGCATATGTCATTGGTCCAAACCACTGTCGCAAGCGGGCCTCCAGCTTGACTAAAACGTGTAAGCTGTATGCCAAAGAGAAATGCTAAGATACCAATAATGGTTGATCGCGAGAGTTTGGTCACCCAATGAACGCTGCTGCCTATTGCTGCAGTGGCGCGTGGCTCCCACAACGTTGTCAGCGCTAATGCATACAGCCCACAATTCTCTCTCACCACCCCTACGTACCTCAAAGCAAGATTGAGGAATCCGTTCAGAAAGGGAGCCAGTTGAGCGCCCTTCCTTTCCTCCAAATCATCGGAGTCCAGATCGCTGTGAACGCCAATGAACACAATTAACGCCGACGGTCTATAGAAACAGAGGCGAGCGCTCGGTCTCGGCAGTGGCTGAGTGACGTCATAGCTGTAACGTGGTTTCTCCTCGGTTCAAGATCAATCTCTTCGACACGGCGAAGAAACTTCGGAAGGCAGTAGTAAAGCTTTCGCTTTAAAACATCCAACAGGTTTCTTGCTGTCACTGGTGAATCTCACTCCTCTGTGCGCCATCACCAACACGCCTGGATGTCTAACGCTCCTGAATGGAAACGCCACCTGCACAACCCCCATTTCCATCACGCTGCCAGACACTGCGAACATCTCAAGAGTGAGTTGCTTTCATTTTCATTTTCCATCTTTTCTATTCGTTTCGTTCACTGCCACGCCAAATATACGACTTGCTACACGAAACCTCTTTGTTCGTCCATTTACTCACACTGATGCGCGGACGAAAAACCAGATTCGACATGGGCGCTGCACGCTCTAAGAAAGGAATAAAAAAGAGCGAGCTGTGTTCTAGGACACTCCCATTACGTAGTAGGATATGCTGCCCAAGCCCTGAAGTAGATTTCCACCATTAAATACAGAGTGCTTACAGCTAGCAACAGAAAGTAATTTCCTCTTCAAAACATGCGAAGTTCTTGCAGTTAGACAGATTTTACCTCAGGTTTCAACAACCCCTATTAGGTAATCTGAAGATCTTCGGTGCGTTTTCAAAAGCCTCATCTCATGTTAACTGCATCAAGTTAATATGCTTTACAGTGAGAATACATCTAGTTGTCAAGTGTACGCATTCCCTACATTTAGTGAACAAAACGTACTCAAGAAGTTTAGCAGCATGCCCTGCCCCTAAAAGCATGGTGAACGGGCATGCCGAACATGCCGCATGCATTCGTTCCTAGAAAGTATTCCTTGCTTAAAAGCAGTCACCCTTTGAGATCACGGGTCATAGGTAAATTTAACACGCCGTATATGCACGCTCTCATTGGCGGATACTCTTTCTTGTTTTTTCAGTGCGTCAACCAAACCCTCCTGCTCTGCCAGAATGGGGCGCTCGCCACGGTAAGCACCTGCATCTGACATTTCTGCCTCCTTCGCAATGTCGCCTTCTGTAGTGGCTCAATGCCTATGGTGTTCTGCTGCTGAATGCGAGCCGAGGGTTTCGACGCCGGCCGAGGTAGCGGTGTAAAACTCAGGCAGAGTGGGAAACGCTAGTGCATCAAAAATTTCAGTGCTCGCTTAACATCCTCAGGGAGGCGAAACTCGCCCTAAAGAGTGGCGTGACACGTGCCATTTCAACCTAACGCCAAAAATCATGTGATGATAAATTTAGCTTCTTCATTCTCAATGTCGTCTATAAAAACGGACAAGACGAACTATCCAGTTGATATCGTCGCTTACCTCTTAATGCGGAAACTGGGAAATGTCAGTGCCCGTCAGAACCAGTGTGTTAACAATATTAAACGCAGACAATAAAATTCGGAGCTTGCACAATTACAGGCATGTGGCTTATTTATGTAGTGGCTTGCGGAGGCATGCTCAGTAGAAATGTAGCTACATGACACTGGTCTAAATAGGTCCAACCTTACTATGCAAGAATTTAAATTATTGAAAAATTCTAAGGAACTGTTATCGAAATTTTGCAGATAAAGGTTCATTTTTCCGATGTGTAGCAATATATCCCTTTTAAAGTTTTTCTATCACCCGTATCGACGAGTTAAGACTGCCACAGAAAATGGACGAGCTAAGACTGCCAAAAATACCTTCGGAGAGCGCTTTGACGAAATCAAAAACGTTAATAATTCAAAATAAAGGCAGGCCGACGGGAGATCTTCGGATATAGTGATTTTTAGAGTGAAATCTTACAATATATGAAAAATTGCGCTCGCAAACTCTTTCTCGTTCAAAACCATTGTCCAGAATTGTTACCCATGCCTCACCCTTGACGAAAAGTCCACTAATCAGATTGAAATTCCAGTGAAAATGCGCCCACTCTAACTTGTAACATCCAGGGTGCCATCGCTGCTTCTTTAAGAAGCAGTGATGTCTCGATTGGGGGCAAGAGTAGTGCGTCCGGTTGCTGACGGAAATGCTAGGCTCTCTGCAGTGTGGATAACGACACACTCAATGGCTCTGAGGTCCTATGGCTCCTGTGGCTACGTTGCAGCTAATACTTCCCCTGGCTGTACTGGCGAGGTCTTCGCAAAACAGTATTTATATTCGAGACACTAACTAGCAGGCAAGAAACACATAATGATACTGAGGACTTAACCGAGGAAAGATTTAGCGCCTATTTCTATTTTTTGTTTCTGCATTGATAATTGAGAAACTAATTGTTGAAGAGTTTTTATATGAAAGGTAATTCAGTCGAAAGTAGCAGAAAAGATAGCAGTCGGTTTAGCATGGCTATGCATGGAATACTGCGCAGTTTCTAAGCAGAAAAATAGTGGTCCGAATATCGTGCAGTGGCATGAGTTACGGTGGGCACTTAAGGTCATTACATGGCGAATACATTTCACCCAATATTCTTTATCATAAGGCCTTTAACCTTAATGTCTTTAGGTAAAGACCTAGGTGAAAGCCTGCCAGCACTCATGCGTGCTGACAAAGCTGTTTTAATAATTTTGCGCACCACCCATACTCCACGCTGGCATTTCTTAGCGAATAGAGGAAGTTTATAGGTGCGCTGCGTACGTAAATGTGTAAACGGCGCCATATAGTTCTGGCTGCAGGACGCGCTGCTTTCTCGAAGGGAGGTTTAGTCTGTCCCTTGTGTTGCTCAAGCCAGCAATGGAAGCCGTTTGTAACAAGGCCTCCCTAGGAAATTCATCATGATCAATGCAATAGTTTTTTTTATATTCGAAAATTGAAGCCGGTCAGTTCAGTCCGAAATTTCCCTCAAGCAACGAACTTTGACAGTGTATTACGATTTAAGACAAAACTACTAACTTAAAGCAGGGACTACATTCTTGAGTGTAGGAATAGAGGGCGTGTTTCGAGTCCACAGCTGCATCTGTACTGACAGAAAAAGTTGTCACGGAGTATACGGCTGCTAGGAGATGCGAGAATCTTGGAAAAACGCTAACATAATCCTAATATATATAAAAAAACCAAACGTCAGACACTTGGAAGATTTTATTGATCAGCTTACTGTCTATTGTCAAGATGGTATTTACTGGGGCAATCGCTAATAGAATCCATGAACAAAATCACTAGGCAGGCTTTCCTCGCGAACACTCGACCATAGACCACTTTCGCACTGTCAATCAGGTGACAGAAAATTGCGTACAATATAACCAACCTCTGTATATAGCCTTAGTAGATTACGGGAAAACATTTGACTCAGTCGAAACCTCGGCAGTCATCCAGACATTGCGGAACTACAGTGTAAAACAGCCTAGTGCAAAAATACCGCAAAATATCTATAGCTGCTGCACAGACCGGAAAATCCTCCATGAAGGAAACAATAAAAATTCATTGACAAAGGGCGTCAGGCAAGGAGACAAAATCTCTTCAATCCTATTCACCGCCATTTTGCAGGAGGTATTCAGAAACCTGGATTGGGAACAATTGCGGATGAAACATAACGGAGAGTACTTTAGTAATATGGGATTCAATCATGACAATGGCTTGCTAATTTACTCAGGAGATCAATCGAAAAGCAAGGTGGATGACTTAGGCACGCAAGCAGAAAGGTGGATCAAAATATATAATCCAGAAAACTACTGCAACGCCCAATCTCGCAAAGGAACAGCCTTTTACGATTCGTAGAAAGCCGCTGAAAGGGATGCAGGAATATGCATACTTAAGCCGGGTAGCGACCGCTGAAGCGGGGCCACGTAATTGAAGTAAATAGAAGATTATGAATAAAGTGGAAGGCACCTGGCAGGTACTCATGATCATGAATGGTAGTTTACCGATACTCATCAAGAGAAAGGTATACAATAGCTGCATTTTACCTGTACACACCTTGTGGACTGAAATAAATGCAAAATGAATGAATGAATGAAAATGACAGGAAAACAGCAGATTGGGTCAGGGAACAGACGCCAGTTAATGGTATTCCAGGCAAAATAAAGAAGAAATGGGATTGGTCGCAAAAGGTAATGCGAAGGCATTTTAAGCGACGGTCGTTAAGGTTATAAGGCTTGATTTCAAGGGAAGGCAAGCGTAGCCGCGGGCGGTAGCAAGATCAGATTAAGAAGCTTGCGGGGATATGGAGCCGCGGCTGGTACTGGCCATGGTTAATTGCAGAGATATGAGAGAGGCCTTTGTCCTGCAGTGGCTGTAGTCATGCTGCTGCTGCTGATGATGGTGATGATGATGACGATGATAGGGCTGATCACTCTCTGGTACCCTGGGAATAAGCGACTGCATTTTTTACTGTTATTGCGCAATATCTTAACCATGGACACCGCCGGCCCCATTTTATGTCCTACAGTTACACATGCATTTCTGCCCCTGAACGGGTTAACAGGCTCTTCTATTGTGGCGTTACGTTTGTGAAAGCCACCAAGAAAAAAAAAGAACCTAAGTATTCTTTCACGCGTCGTGGCATTATTGAGAAGGGTTTACTCAAGGCAGTTTCGCATTTCCTTCCAGGATAGACTCCTGATGAACCTCATCAACACCCTGACGGTGAGTACTGCACAGTTGACCCATAAAAGCTTTGGCAGACCGCAGTACCATAACTAATATAAGTACGTGCCGGAAAGCGGGCCACTTTCTGGACGCCTGCAGTTTCAAAAAACGGGTGCTCGACCCCCCAATGGCCACGTAATAAAAACAACGCTTAGGAGATTCCAAATGTAAAAAAACTCGAAGATTTTTTTTTCAAGAAAACATAATATAAATAAATGTATCGCTTATATTGACTACTTCCGATCACTTAACACGACATACATGGGCGCAAAAGAGCAGAAGCCTACTGCAAAATCAAAACTGTTCTGTCACCTGTCAGAGCAGATTTTGCTAACTCACAAATATAGACTCTTCTGACTTTACGTTAGTTTTTACAAAAATTTACACCTAAAAACGCCTTACGAACCCTGGGCACCTGAAATTTTCGCTTTTCTTGGATCAGTACGTCGCAAACTATAATTTCGTTGAGTATAATAACAATTGATGTAGTTCTGCGATCTGAAATTAAAACTCTTTAATATCCTGCTTTCAAAAGCCAGAGTTTTTTGTTAGGTATATTTAAATATATAATTATATATAAGTCGGTATTTTTCGTGATGTGTTTATGTTTCCTCAAACGAGAGAAAGAGAGTTTCCCCTCTCCCTCTACATTCAGAGCTCTGAACGCCAGACCTTTCTTTTCTGTCATCTCTTACCCTTATGAAAGATGGCCCGCCGTCCGAAACCGCTGACATTCATTCATTCATTCATTCGTTCATTTATAATTTATTCATACACCGGAGTGTACAGGAGGCCAACGTAAAAGCCGTTCTATGACGGCTTGAGGGGTCCCTGGCCCCCCAAATACAGTGACAGCGGAAAGCATAAACACATCAACAAAAAAAGATACCAGCCTTATGGTACTTCTATGTGAGCATTCTCAAACATAGAAAGATTATGCAGAGCTTATAAAGATAGATTATATACACAGAGATTATGCAGATTATACAGATTGTACAGAAAGGATCTATGAAGAACATACATGTATGCACAAAAAACAATAGAAACATCCATGATGACGATCAGTTTTTAAATAGCTGTTTAATCTCAGACAGGGTTAATTTCACAAGATCAGTGAAACATAATGAATGTTTCTGCAAGAAGCCCATTTCAGCTGTTTATATTACTTAGATAATAAATCGCTTAAATAAAATTACTTATCAAGCAGCAGAAAAAACAACCATGCCGCCGGTGGGATCCGAACCCACGACCTCCGAATATCACGTCCGGTGCTCTTACCAACTGAGCTACGGCGACGGCTGTCCAATCTGCTGCTCCGCAATATATATATATATATATATATATATATATATATATATATATATATATATATATATATATATATATATATTGCGACATGGGACGGCGTTTATCGGCACAAGAGCTGCGAAATATCAAGCTTGCGCTTTATTTCCCTGTCTTTTGTGTGTCACTGCTGTAGGCGTTCATTGGAGTCCAGACAGCCTGGGCCAAAGACGACCACGTGCGGTAAAACACTGAACCGCGAATGTGTCTTGGATTGCAGTGCCTCCTGACAACGTTGTTGACCTCGAATCCGGGCAGCCTGCTCAACGGACTGGCCTGCGCCCTCGCCGGACTCATCCCAGCGCTTCCGGGTCTCAGTTTCTTTGGCACCACTATCAAGTTATTATTCAGATGTAAGTCGTTGCACTGCGCCATTGCTGCTAGCCTTTCAAGAGAGAAATTCCTTGAAAGCATTTTTTTTAGCGGATATATACCTTCAAAGTCTGCGTTGGCGTACTTTATTGTCGCCTAGATGATTACGCCCGGGCTTTTTACACCTATCCAGCTCTATTATGTTCAGCCGAACTAGCTATCGTAAATCGCACAAGTGCTTCCAAACAGCTGGAGCGCGCAAGGACCTATTTTCACAGGAGTTGAAAGAGCACCATAAATAGGGCAGCATCAGGGTATAAGAACACGATATGCTGTCCAGTCGTGCTTGGAGAAAGACGCGCAATTTGATGCTAGTAAGTTTCGGAAGCTCTTATTTTTTTAGCGCTAACCAACACGATCTATTCTGGGGAAGCTACAAGAGACGTATCAGCATGGAAACGTGTACTGTTATGTGCAGTATAGGAAGCTAAAGGCTGCAATAAGTCGACGCAGGTGCAGCGATCACATGGGGATTATCTTTGGCTTGTCAGCACCGAATGCTGCTGGTCTAGTAGAAAGTCCCTGCATACGCTGCACTTTACAAGAACTATTGGCCGACCCCATAGTCATTGGTATCGCACAATCAACAGCCACTTACATCTAAGGAGCAATGTCCTCTATATAGCCACACGTTTTCCTCCCGTATATAACTGTGAGTTCCTGGAGCTAGAAATGGTCGCAGCGTGCCTTTCGTTGTGCTGTTCCGCCATCTATGCCCTTAACGGCGTGACTTTGTGGTACATTCTAATAGGCGTTTTGCTCAATTAAACCAAAGGCAGTGTGATTCAACCCACGTATTTCATCGAAGCGGCTGTGTGTACAGGAGACGTCTCAAAATGGCTCTAAGAAATCCCCTTAGAAGCTATATGCCCTATACTAGAAAGACCGCTAGGATGGTTGCAAATCGTCAGGCGGTTGATAAATAATATTAGAATGTTCAAAGGTGTGTCATAATTTAAAGTTTGAAACATTATTTTGTAGCCATATCAACTCTTACCACATTATGCACCCACGGAGTGTTAACGGTTGCTTCTATGTATATCCCACGGGATCCCGAATTCAGAACATCCAGATTTCGAGCCTTAATACATTTGTACACTTTTTTTCCTATTTTAATCTACCACAATTTCTTTTTAATCACAAGCGCATTGAAACCATTCCTGCTGCATAAAGATTTTGATCGAGACTTCTAATTCTTTACAAAACGGTAATCGCACCCGCCAATTACAACATGATATTTTGCATTTTGCGCCCTGAAGCCGCTTCATGGCGATACGTCTGCGCATGCGTATACACATTGTGCGAAAGCTTAACACTTCTCGATTGGGAATGGCCAGAGCCTTCAGCAGGAAGCAAACAAATGAAAAAAAAACTACGCAGTAGCGGCCCTGGGTCGCATAACGGAAAGTCAGCTGCCCTGTCAACCACTGGATAAGGGAGCGCTGGGTGAGCGTAGCAGTTTATGCGCGGATTTATCATGCAAACGTAAGCTGTTTTAAAACGTACTGATATCAACTACAACCAATTTTTTTCCGCTTGTAAAGGTTATAAAAAATTACACTTTGGGCTCTGGCGGTAATGTTTATGTTTATTCGAGAACACAAGGTCTATTTATATCTGGCCAAACTGAATTTAAAAATTGAAGTTTTTCTCTCCCAGCATTTCATTAAAACCCGTGTGGTGTCAATGATGAAAAGTACGCCCTGATTTCCTTTTGGCAGTAAATGGCAATGAAGCTTATCTGCACAAGTCTGCAATTAAAAGCACTGTCGTGAGATCAAAGCTTTTTTCATAAAAACGACGGGTGACGGTGATACAAGTATTTCATTTTTGTGAAATTTAAATTCTCATAAAAGCCCCGTCCTGACTCAAGGCAGTCTGCGTGTCCAAAGAAAGAGGTTATTTGGTCAATGTAGGTTAAATATGATTTGTGCTCACTGTTGCTGAAAAAAGAAAGAAAAAAGAAAACAGTTAATAGAGAAGATAAAAGCACTGTACACACAAAGCACGAATAAAGAATTGGGGATAGATGCGGCAGTAAGTACCACGTACCGGTAAAGGTTCAGCATGAAGGGCAATACTGTCAAAACAGCACACGTAACAATGACTAACGCGACCTGAATACAAGTGCGCAAAATATATAGAAGCGCTTCTTTTTCGCTGGGTTGTGCATGGTGTTGTGCATGGCGTTGAAGAGCAAACATTACAGCGGTAATCTCCAAAGTTCGGTGAGCCCTACTGATCTATGGCAGCTTAAATTAATCAGTGCGAGCTCAGTAAGCCCTTTCCATATCAGACGTTGCAGCGCATAAGCAGAGTAGTTCGTATCACCACATTTGCGCACCACCAAACCGCGCACTAGTTTTTCTCTCCGCAATGATAGCTCATGACTGGACATCACCAACCATGGTGATGTCCAGGATAGTTGGGCGTGCAAAGCACAGAGACACGCTTTTCAGAAGACGCATGAAGTGTGGATTATAACAATCATCTTCACTTTTTCAGGTCCATGAAGGAACTTTCATGCCAAGCAGAGCCTTCCGGACATGGTGCACCTGTCTTGGCAACTGTGAATGTAACCCTTCAACGGGGAATTCACTCGCGCTCTGAACTTGTAAACGGTTTGGTATCCAAGAGAAATCTACGGCATTGTGGAAATCGTAACTCTTTCCTCCAGTGCTTTGTTTCTTTTAATAAACCAGCTTTGAGAGCAAGTGCTTCAACCTCCAACTTTTTTTTCGGTTCCAGCTAGACTGTTTAATGTAATGTGCAAGGAGACAAGAAGAAACCAAGACGAAAGAGATGCTACAAATTGTTACTGAAGTGCAGTAAAAAATATAAGCGACATTTGAACAAGAACCAGCGAAAAAATGAGCCTAAAAAATGCACAGGCTTGAAAAATAGGTTGGTTTGGTTTATGGGGGTTTAACGTCCCAAAGCGACTCAGGCTATGAGAGACGCCGTAGTGAAGAGCTCCGGAAATTTCGACCACCTGGGGTTCTTTAACGTGCACTGACATCGCACAGTACACGGGCCTCTAGAATTTCGCTTCCATCGAAGTTCGACCGCCATGGCCGTGATCGAACCCGCGTCTTTCGGGCCAGCAGCCGAGCGCCATAACCACTCAGCCACAGCAGCGGCAGGCTTGAAAAATAATACAAAAGCAACATTCAGAAGACCATGCTTTCAACATGTTAGCGTACCGATGATGTATAGTAGACAGTTACGTACGATACCCAGATTCAGTTCCACTGCCTGTTGACGTCACTTCGATTCATTACCTTATTTATTTAGTTATTTATTGCCACTTCATTCATTACCTTTCTTCCCCCATTATCGGGAGCTTTACATTAAGATTGGGTATCGTAAGTAAATCAAGATAAGAAATTAAGTAGACAAATCATGACGGTGGTATATGGAAGCTAAACAGTTACAAAATGTTTATACCCTTTTGATAGCGCCGAGATCGTATGAATGGCCGTCCTAGTCGGAGGCTGAGTGGTGAAGGAATGATGTAAGAAACGTTCTCATGTGTGTACCTGGCCGGACAACTTGAAGCTTACCTTAAGCTTCAGTATTGGATAGGTTTCCTAGAGCGATGAATTGGAAAGCAATATATTAATCTACCTTGGGCGCTTGTAATGAGAAGGTCTATGTTTTTTACGGCATAATGCGCAAGCTAATGCCTTCTGTAGACAACACTAAGAAGCAAAAACACGAAGTGCAGTTGGGAGCAGACCACTATTGCGCGCATGGCAGCCATACACAGTATGCATGCATCTTACAGCATCCGCCAGCAGGAATATAAGATCCAGTGTAGAAATGGTCGCTGTGTCGGCTCTGGCTGGTGCCAAAAGAAAGTTGTGCTTGGATGCGCGGTTCAGTCGGGACTTAGCGCAGTGCGCTATCGCACGGAACACTAGCTGCAAACTATCAAGAACGAAAGTACCGAAAGGAACGAGCGTCTTGCAATATCTGTAGTTGTGTCAGCATGAGTACCTCAATGACACAGCTACGGCCTAGACTCCTGGGGTGACTACGGCGACGCGACTTACCGTTCCTCGCATTACGCCACCATGCGGCTCCTGGTGCAGCGCTGGTGACGTCATGTGAATACCCCTTATGCTCTTCAGACCGTTGTTGTCTACCTTTAGCAGTCATCTTTCTTCTCGATGCATTACAAACGCAGCAGTTACTTGGTATCCGGAAAAGCTCGGCGATGCATTTACGTTTCTTCTCCTGCACTCCGCACGTTTTGTATACACCGCTCATGTTGAATCTTGCCATTTGACGCGAGTTAGAGTATGTTCTCGATTTAAGGGCGCTTAAACAAAAACACGAAAAGGCAGCTCGCGCCAGCAAATAAGCAGCTGAATTGAAAGGTCCTAAAGTACGGGCTCGGTCGCAACGCTGTTTCATGGAGGCTTGTGCCGCGCTAAGAAGGTACCAGTCCATCCCTAGTGCCTAATCCCTAGTATATATAGCAGGCCTCCGCGGTGGCTCAGTGGTTTTTGTGCTCCGCTGCTCATCCGAAAGGCGTGGTTTCGATTTCGGCCGCGGAGGTCGCATTTCGATGGAAGCGTAATGCTAGAGGCCCGTGTACTGTGCGATGGGAGTGCACGCTAAAGAACCCCAGTGGTCGAAGTTATCCGAAGCCCTTCACTACGGCGTCCCTCATAGCCTGAGTATTTCAAACGTCACACCCCCATAAGCCAAACCAACCTTGTGCAGCAGCATAAATCTCTAATAACGCCGAGGTCATCGATGGCGACGCAGCACCACCTTCGCCCCTGTCGACTTCGGCATTACAAGGCCCCTTACGGTACCTAATGCACCATCTTGTCGTGACCTTTAGAAGCACGCAAAGAACGTTCTACTGCAAAAGCAACAACAGTGACACTTGACGAAAAATGTCAGCGTTTTGTCTATAAACTCTCTTGAGAGTGCAGCCTCAGTTTGAAGCCCCGAAAAGCCTCACCCCATCAAGCACCGCCCACGAGCTATTGGGCAGCCCTGCACCCCAGTGATAGAACGACAACGCCCACCTACCGACACCCTTGATACATCCCCCGTCCTCGCCCCCACAACTTCGCCCTTCACAACGTTGTGCGAGTGACGCAAGCATACACATGAGGGAAGTTATACGGCACTGCCTGTGGCTGCTCAGTCAGCAAACGCCATTATTTTGGACGAGCGGGTAACTGCTCCGCTTCTGGTTATGCCGCAATATTTTTTTTGTGTGTGTTGAGTGCATCATCTTTTCCTGGCAAGCTAACCTTTTGCACCCGACGAGCCTGCCGGAGCGTTTGACATACTGCGGCACTCATTTACTTAGTAATTAAGTGAACTCTTTCGCAAAGCAATGTTAATCCAAGGTGACTAAATCTGTGTAACTTCTCTTTAACCCAACATGAGAGCACGATATGTAGGGGGCAAAACTCATGACAAAATCTGGTGCCCCTTTGTTCATATACTAACTGCCTGAAGTGGCAGCAGAATGCTACCGTGTATTTTCGATAAACTGTGAAAGCGTAACGAATTTGCGATGAACCATTAGGCTGGGCACCGACTCTACATAACCGGGTGATTGCGCAGGTTTCCCGCTTAACAAAGCAGGCTCGACAACCGCGTGCATTTCTTTAAAGACAAAGGTTACTACCCATTTCTTATTTACTTGTCTATAAACTCTATAATTAATTTTTAGGCAATACAGCATACGTTCACTTAGATTCCGAATCAGGATTAGTTGATTGGTCTCGATATTCTTGCCCACAAAAAGTGTAGTTATCCCGAAACCTGAACTTTAACAGCAAAGCAGAGGAACGTGTTATTAGCTATTCAGGTTATTACAGCGATAGCGATATGGCTGTCGTTCTGCGATATCGTGTCGTCATCATCAATGTCGTTCGCGCACGCCGCATCCCGCACACCACGACTCCCGAATGTATCATAAGACCTCACAGCCAACCAAATAAACCACGTCACTTTGAGTCGAAGTACCGACTTATGCGCCATAAACCTGCAAAACCCAGGCCATCGCTACACCCCTAACTCCCGACCACACACCCTTTGAGTGAAATAGGGGTGAGGCATTCATTCCCTTCACATCTAACGCCACACCTGAGACTTCTACCCAGACTTACTAAACACTCCAGCCTGCCTCAACATTCCCTACTACCCCAACTCCCTCCCCTAAACCTCTCGCCTGTTTCCAATGCTGCGCCAGCCAAACCCGACGCATCCCTTAGGATGAGTGACCAATCGTCAG
This sequence comes from Amblyomma americanum, assembly GCF_052857255.1. NCBI lineage: Eukaryota > Metazoa > Arthropoda > Arachnida > Ixodida > Ixodidae > Amblyomma > Amblyomma americanum. The sequence goes on from NC_135504.1 coordinate 53,979,621, forward strand.
GCCTTCTTTCTCTTTACTCCACATCCTCTTCATTTTATATCATCTCAGCCCATCACCTGCTTGAAGAGCCCCTGTCATCTAAAGCAGTAAGAGGCGTCAAACGCCTCTACAACTAAAGTTTCCTTCACTGAGAGGAGAGCCTTGCATCATTCGATAAAGATGCACTGCTATTGATAAGCGTGAAACCACTCAGAGTACGTTCTTTTCTTGCGTGTAATGTCATTATGCTTCCTTTGCCCATTTCAAAATGCATCATCTTTGAGTAGACTTTCACATACAACGTGCTTCAGGGAAGCCTCTAATTTTCAAAGATAGGCCTTTTGAGCTACCCTTAAATCATGTTATTACGAAGTCGAAAGCGCGCTGCACTTCTCGCGCTCCAACCAATGCTTCTTAATATCCAATGACTAAACGTCGTATACGATGGTGCGCTTACCACAGGTAAGCCATCGCCGAAATGTCACCACCTGTGGTGGCCATGTGACTGCATCCAAAATAAAGCGCTGATCGTAAATGAGAAGCTCGGTTCAAACACAAGTTCTGTTATTATTAAACTCGATGCTAGCCTTAGAGTCACCTCGCTTTTCGTGTTAATGGCGCGAAAAAAAATCTGTGATGCTGAGCTGTTACGTGTCCTGAAACCGAATAACGGCCTTCAAAGTCGGAGTAGAAGCTATCTCCAGGCCATATTTCCTGTTTTTCTTTCCGCCCAAGTAGTAGCGCTGCAGGTTCACCGCGTCCAATGCCTGGTACGATACCGGCATACTGCGCGCACAGGTCGCAGTGTCGTTCGCATCTAGACACACACATCGTCGCTTCCATAGTGTGAACGGGTCGCCTCAAGCACAAAGTCATCATCAGTCAGTTGTTCCGTTGCCACAATGTCGCATAAGTGCTTACTTATTCGTAGAAGGTTTCGCACTGACGCATGAAGCAGCGTCATCAGGTAGATTCATGACCCTACGGCTTCTTCAGGTGCGGCGCTATCATCTGGTGCCGCTCTTCGGTACGTTGACTCGTCAGTGCCTTGATCGCTTTCGTTGGCGGTAAACTATGCCTGTCAAAAGCTCTTTGCAACGGTGCTGCCCGTCCCATACATCCATGAGGTGTGAAGCATTTCATCTGCCTTGCGCAGACCGACCTATATATTACGGTTCAGCTTCATGTTTAGCACTAGCCGGTCTATCACCCGCTGCGGTATCTGCCTTGAACACATTGATCAAGAGGCTGTATCACTGCAGTGCAGTTCAGAAGCAAGAACTGAAGTTCAATGTTCTCCAGCGCCCCAGTCTTGTGGCGGGCAGCCCAGTTACCCTAAAAAGGCATATCTTGCGATGCTCCCTGTCCAATTATTCATTTCAGCCATGCATCCATCTCGCAAGAACTTCCGTCGTCGTCCAGGGTTTCGGTAAGGCATGTACTGGAACAGAAGTCACTTCTTTCTTCTAGAGGGCAGAAGCTACACGCTTTTTCATCCCACCAAAAGTGGCATCTCCAAAGACAACTTCATATTCGCACAACAGAGTACGATCACATGGACATTACTATGTTTCTCGCTGCGACAGAGCTCGCCTTCCGCTTATTATTCTTCGTAAGAATCTAATCAAAACACGGAGGCACATGACATAGCAAAGATGGGCTATTCTGCACTTCGGAAGATATGGGAGATTGTGCACCACGCGGCCAGTCATTCAAAACAGCTAGTGCAGAAATATCTGAATTATATCTTAGAGTACAAACAAATATGTCCTAAAGGTGTGAACACAAGAGGAGACAAAATTTAAGCTCTGGAAATCAGTATGATATACAGCTTGCTGACGCTAAAGTGGATCGAATTAGGGAAAAAAATCCGTTGCGGCCTTCTAAATTCGACGGAAGTGTGTGTTAAGACTCTTGCAGTGTACCTGCCAAAATTTTTATTTTTGCTTACTGTATTAAATAGCGTGTTTTAATAAATTAGCTTTTTATATATTGCTTTAAACACAAAGGTGTAAATAGGAAAGTTGTCAAGTGACAAAAAAATGCCCCGACCAGAGAGCTGCCATAAAGTAGGCCTTTGTTTTCGGGAAAAATGCAGGCTTCCGAAACTTAAAAAATACCACTCGAAACAGGGATCTGTGCGCCCGAATAGGACTCGATTACAGCGCTCTCATCCACGACTGAGTAAAGAACGACGACCTTAGCGCCTTCTGCGCTGCCCACGACAGAATTTTGCGTTGCTGTTGGTTCGATCACGGAGTAAGACAGACAACAGCACCGACTCCGCTGACACGGTGGATCAATTTTCCTTCGTCGTTGAAAGCTTCGCAGAGCATCCCATAGGCGGCGCTCGGACTTGACATCGGAGCTTCTAGAACGCCACCGCCAGGCCACCGCACCGGCTGTTCTGCGGTCGGTGGTGCCCGACACTTTTTGCAAGAGCGCGAAAGCGACGTGGAAGGCGTCGCGGTTGTCGTCCGTTTCGATGCGCTGCTGGGGCACCGGCCGCGCCTGCTGCACTTCTGGTCTTTACCAGTGTTCTTATATATGCTCCCTCAGGGAGCATATATATATATATATATATATATATATATATATATATATATATATATATATATATATATATATATATATATATATATATATATATATATATATATATATATATATATATATATATATATATATATATATATATATATATAGTTACGCTAGGGGTTTATTCAAACCACGACGGGCGACTCAAAAACCGGATGGGGTCCAATCTCCAAGTACGAGACGCCGCCAACCACCTCGTTCTCCTCTTCCTCTCTCTACTCAGCGATGCCGACCAAATAGACTAGGCATCGCCTCTTCGTGAGCGTCACAAGAAATATATATATATATATATATATATATATATATATATATATATATATATATATATATATATATATATATATATATATATATATGTATATATATATATATATATATGCCACCGGCGGGATTCCAACCCACGACCTCCGAATATCCCGTCCGGTGCTCTACCAACTGAGCTACGGCGACAGGATCCCACCGTGGATCGTGGATCCCACCGTCGTCGTGGATCCCACGGGAGGCATGGTTCTTTATTCTGCTGCTCAATAAGTAATTTTCTTTCAGTGACAGATTATTCAAAGTATTACTATCCCACTGATAAGCACCACACACAAAAAAAATTAAACATTCCCCTATGCACCTTGGTTTCGGAGACTGTTCACTCCCTTCATGTTTGTCAAACGAGCCCCTCATTTCCTTTACCTTGTCTGCTAATAGCTTAATAATAATAATAATTGGTTTTTTTTGGGGAAAGGAAATGGCGCAGTATCTGTCTCATATATCGTTAGACACCTGAACCGCGCCGTAAGGGAAGGGATAAAGGAGGGAGTGACAGAAGAAAGGAAGAGAGAGGTGCCGTAGTGGAGGGCTCCGGAATAATTTCGACCGCCTGGGGATCTTTAACGTGCACTGATATCGCACAGCACACGGGCGCCTTAGCGTTTTTCCTCCATAAAAACGCAGCCGCCGCGGTCGGGTTCGAAAGCGGGAACTCCGGATCAGTAGTCGAGCGCCCTAACCACTGAGCCACCGCGGCGGGGCCTAATAGCTTAACGAGGGTCTCAGTTCTGGCAGTCTTGATGCCATAGGTAGCATACGAGGGCCCTCGCACAGTTTCCGCCCTCGCCGTTAGATGACGTTCTACGTCCCACTCGCGGTATTACAGGACGTGCTACGTCCTCCGCTATGGACGAGGGTGGCGCTGGTGAACACTCTCATGGTTCGATTACACCCAATAAAACGCAAATACTCACGAGAGCATCAGATTGGACAGCCGTCGCAGTAGCTCAGTTGGTAGAGGACCTTTATATATATATATATATATATATATATATATATATATATATATATATATATATATATATATATATATTTATATATATATAAGCGGACAAGGTTAAGGAAATGGGGGACTCGTTTTTGACAACCGTATGGAGCCAACAGTTACCGAAGCCAAGGTGCATAGGGGAAAGTTTTTTAATTTTTTTTTTGTGCAGCGTTAATAAGTGGGATAATAATACTTTAATAATAATACAATTCATGATACATTTTTCTTCTTGAGGCAAAATTCATTGTATTGTTTAGATTAAGATGACGACAAAGTTTAATGGGGTAAGCGGCGGCGAATATACGCCATGGCACAAGGTATTTTTCGTCTACACATGATTAGGTCAAAGACACGTTTTGTAAGCATTTAACCCAACAGAAACCGAACAGCAGGCTAGAGAACGCTTGCACCTGTTCTATCACCGGTGGGCTCCCGGCGGCACAGGGGATCGAGTTCCGCACCACCCGTACACGAGGCGGGTCCTTCAGCCACTAGGTCCCCACTGCGATATACCATTTTCTTCATTTTTGTGGCCACACAACGGTCTGGCCTCGCGTCATTGCGAAACGCGGACTATTGGAGTAAGAGTTATCCAATAGTCCAACCAGTTATTTTCTGTATTTAACGAGTGAGCAACACCCCAACAAAAACAGTTAAGAAAGGTGAGGTTCGCCACAACCATCGGCCTCCAAACACACACCGAGCCTCAAAATAAAAGCCGACCAGAGCTCAACATATAACGTCGCGCAGCCTTTCCGCGCTTACAACAGGACAACATTTAATTTACACCTACCTCAAGCGACATAATTCACCAAGCTCGATGATGTGTAATTCACAATAACCGGCTCTGACGTGTTTCAGCCGCCGAGTTCCTTTCTATCGCCAGAATTTTAAATGTCATCTATGATGAACGGATCCTAATGGCACTGTGTTCCCCAAAATCACAGCAAACTGTTCATTAATAAGAATCAGACGGACACCTTGTTTGCGTGATTTGTGCCGCAGAATTCTCCAAGCAGAGCCCTCCACTACGGCACCTCCTTCTTCCTTTCTTCTTTCACTCTCTCCCTTATCCCTTCCCTTATGGCGCGGTTCAGGTGTCCAACGATATATGAGACAGATACTGCGCCATTTTCCTTTCCACAAAAAAACAATTATTATTATTATTAGGTCACTGTGCGTGGCAGCAGTTAGGTAACAGATTTTGGTTGCTGTTTTTAGTGCAATATCTATTATTAGTGTCGTATCTATAATTGCGATTAGACAAAGAGCAAATATGAATTAGTTGAGGAATAAAACTGCCATATAACATCTAACATTTTTGTACAAAAATTTAGAAAATTGGAGAAAATATATTGCAACGGATATTCTTGGTGAGGACGAGGTGAACGAAGTGTCTCTTAGGTGAGCGTGTTCTGGTATTGCCACTGCTTTTTCCGTCAAAACTTTCCTGTATCCAGTAATTAACCGCCTGTGTCTTGGCCACTCCCCCGTAGTGGGTATGTGCCAGCAACGTCTGAGGCCTTCCTTCCTTCCTTCCTTCCGTCTTCTGGGCTTGGGTGCTCTGTGCGGGCCCTGTGCTCTCGGGCTGTGCGCTGTGTCTGGGGCGTTCTTGCGTTGTTCCCGCCTTCGACCACGTAACAATATGATACTACTATATAAATATTGGAGGTAATGGTCCATTCATCCGCATTGTAGCACATTCTTTCTTGTATAGTGTCTACACCGCTCGCATCAAGCAGTTGAGGCTGCCATAGAAAGCCAATGGATTCTTCGATTGGAGGATAGGAAAAACTGTCGTGTTGCTTTACATCCCATAGCGGAAATATCTGAACATACATCCGGTTTACGCTGACGAGAGTGGCTGTTTAATCTCATGGAAACGTAGGCAGAAGGCTATATCTTTGCACCTGGTGCGGATATTTTCGTTCGCTGTCCGAAACGCGCCACTCGATCTTACACCTAAACATTTATGGAAAACAACCAACAGGTTTCGTGCTCACATTCACGGACTGCATACTGGTTCCTCTGTGCTCCATCACCAACACGACCAGATGTCAAACACTCCTGAATGCAAACGCCACCTGCACAACCCCCATTTCCATCACGCTGCCTGACACTCTGAACACCTCAACAGTGAGTTGCTTTTATTTTCATTTTCCGCATTTTCTATTCGTTTCGTTCACTGCCACACCAAATACACTACCTGCAACACCAAACCTCGTTTTCGCCAATTTACTCACACTGATGTGCGCACAAAAATCCGGGGCGACTAGGGCGACGTGGGCGCTGCCCAATCTAAACAAGAAAAGAGTAAAAAAGAGTGAGCTGTGTTCTAGGGCACTCCCTTTACGTAGTAGGATATGCTGCCCAAGCCCTGGGACCGATTTCCATCATTAAATACAGAATGCTTACGGTTAGCAACAGAAAGAAGTTTCCTCTTCAAAACATACGAAGTTCTCGCAGTTACTAAGATTTTAACAGATGTTTCATCCTCCTTTATTAATCTCAAAGGCGTGCTGCCATGCTAACTGCATCAAGCTATTATGGTTTACAGTGGGAATACATCTACGTCGTCAAGACTACGAAATCCCTACATTTAGTTATTGAAACCTACTCAGGAACATTGGCAGCATACCCTGCCCCTAAAAGGGAAAGCGCTACAGAGCAGCTTACACATTTTTTACTCTCATACGGGCTTATTCGTGCTTAGAGTGGAGATAGGTTTTACGCACTAACGTATAGAAAATATTCGCTGCTTAAAAGTAGTGGCTCGTCCTCACCAGTTCCAGATGATCACGATAAACACAATGTATGCACGCACATTCCCAAACTTTTTTTTTTCTTTGAAAGCATGGTGAACATGCCCCAGCGCATTTGTTCTTAGAAACTATTTCTTCCTTAAAAGCAGTCGCCTCTTGAGATGACGTGTCATGGGCACATTTAACACGCCGTATATGCACGCTCTCATTGGACGGTACTCTTGCTTTTTCAGTGCTTCAATCAACTCCTCCTGATGTGCCCAAATAGACCGCTCGCATCGGTAAGCACCTTCATCGGATATTTTCGCATCCTTCGCAATGTTGCCTTGTGCAGTGCATTACTGTCTATGGTGTTCTTCTATTGCATGCAAGCTGATGGTTTCGACGCCGGCAGAGGTGGCGATGTAAAACCCAGGCAGGATGCTAAATGCTATTGAAACAAAAATTTCGGCAAGCTTAACATCCTCAGCAAGCAAAACTCGCCCTAAACTGAGGCGCGTTTCGTGCCCTTTACTAGGACCTAACACCAAAAATGATTTCATAGCAAATATGGCATTGTTATTCTCATCACCAGCGTTCAAAACGGACGAGGCAAACTATCTAGTTGAAATCCTCGCTTATATCCTGATGGGTAAACTGGCAAATGTTAATACCTGTCAGAACCAGTGTGTCAACAATAATAAACACAAGCAATAAAATTTGGAGCGTACATAATTACGAATATGTGGCTTATTTCTTTAGCGTATAGCGCAGGCATTCTCAGTGGAAATCAAGCCACATGACGCTGACCGAAGCATGTCCAACGCTGTTATGCAGGAATTTTGAATATTGAAAAATTTGTAAGGTACTGCTATCGAGACATTGAAGGCAATGGTCCATGCTTCCTATATGTCATAAGGGTCTGTTTCTGTCTTTTTTTATTTGTGGCCTTGATAAATCAGAAATTAGTTGTTTAAGCACTTTCGACATGGAAGATGAGCGGTTCGAAAGTAGCAGAAAAACTAGCAGTCGCTTTAGCATAGCTATTAAGGCAGTAATATCGCGCAATGGCACTAGTTACCTTGGGAACTTAAGGCCATTACACGGCAAAGGTGTTTGACCTACAGGCCTTTACCCTAAAGGCCTTTGGGTAAAGATCTGTATGAAGCCCTACCAGATGCCGATCGGGTCCGAACCCACTACACCCCACATATGACGGGCGTTGACACAGTCATGCGTGCCGTAAAAATTGTGTTATTCACGCTGCGCGCCATCTATAGTGGGGGCTGACTTCTCTGAGCGAAGAATGAAAGTCTACAGATGCGGTGCGCCCCTAACTGCGCCATACAGTCCTGGCTACAGGACACTTCGCTTACTCAAAGGAGCTTTATTCCGTCGCTTGCGTTCCTGGCGCTATCTATGGCAGCTGTTTGTAACAAGACCTGTCTAGCAAATCCACCACGATCAAGACAATTGTTTTTTTCTTTACATTCGAGCATTGAATGCAGGCTGTTCAGTTAGAAATTATGTTCTAAGAAAAAACTGATAACTGCAAGTGGGGTCTATATTGTCACGTAGTGGTGACGGCAGTCGAAGCAGCGATGAAGGCGGACAAAAGGGTCTTCTAAAAGAAAACTGTTTATTGGGCTGACTTGCACCCAAAATGGACCGAATCACTCGGCGGCGGCGAAGCGACAAGCGTGCTGGGCGGTCGTCGAACAGAATGCCCTGCGTTGTCGGCCGTGCTCAATTTAAAGCTGATAGCGAACTTTCGAGATAAAGCGTGCAAAGTTACTAGAACATTCAGGAACAATGTAGAATCAGCTCTGCCTGGCTGCGATCAATCGAGATAAATCTAGTCGCGTCTTGCGTCGCAAACAAAGCGATAAAGGTGTGTGGCGGCCGATTTGAAGAATAAGCAAACACTGCAATTTTTTTTGAAGCGACGTTTATTGCCTTAGGGCATAAAAACTATCAAGTGAGAGATGAGTAAGATGCTTAAAGAAAAGAAAAAACACTGCAAATGTTCGCGGCATTACTCCCCTTTCAATGAACCACCGACCCGATGCATTAAAACAAATAATGCCACAAGTAAGAGATAAAATGGATCATGCGATAATGGAGTACGGAAATGCAGCGTCCTTTAGCGCGTATAATACGGCTTCAGACGGACTACATGGACGTTTTCTGGTCGTACGCGGCGTCGCTGGGATGTAGTCATTGCGTCAGGGATGACTTCACAATCCAGTTCACCTAGCCGACGAAGAACCTTGTACGGGCCGAAATAGCGGTGCAAAAGCTTTTCACTCAATCCACGGCGGCGAATGAGCGTCCAAACCCAGACTTGGTCTCCTGGCTTGTATTCCACGTTCCGTCTTCGTAGGTTGCACCGTCTGGCGTCGGTCCGCTGCTGGTCTTTGATCCGTAATCGGGCAAGCCTTCGAGCTTCTTCTGCGCGTTGAAGGTAGGCGGCAACGTCGACGCACTCTTCTTCTGTAACGTTGGGCAGCATGGCGTCTAGCGTGGTCGTGGCCTCCCTGCCATGGACGAGCCTAAAATACGTCATCTGTGTGGTCTCCTGCACTGCGGTATTGCGAGCGAAGACGACGTAAAGCAGGATCACATCCCATGTTTTGTGTTCGGCATCGACATACATGACGAGCATATCGGCGATGGTTTTGTTCAGGCGCTCGGTCAGTCCGTTGGTCTGCGGATGGTATGCAGTTGTGCTCCGGTGGCTGGTTTGGCTGTAACGCAGGATGGCTTGCGTTATTTCCGCCATGAATGCTGTTCCTCTGTCCGTAATGAGCACATCGGGGCGCCGTGTCGAAGAAGAATGCACTCCACGAAATATTTGGCGACTTCTGCTGCTGTTCCGTTCGGTAGGGCTTTCGCCTCGGCGTAGCGGGTCAGGTAGTCGGTCGCTATGATGATTCATTTATTTCCAGACGTTGACGTTGGAAAAAGGCCAAGCAAGTCCATGCCGATCTGCTGAAAGGGCCTTGAGGGAGGTTCAATGGGGTTCAGAAATCCTGCTGGTCGTGTGAGAAGGGTCTTTCGTCGCTGACAATCTCGGCAGGTTTTCACATAATGTGCGACATCGGCAGACAGTCGGGGCCAGTAATACTTGTCTTGAATGCGTCGGAGGGTGTGAGTAAACCCGAGATGTCTAGCTGTCGGCTCGTTGTGTGAAGTGTGTAGAACTATTTCGCGGAGACAAGCAGGTACAACAAGTAGGTAGGCTGTTTTGCTCGCTGCAAAGTTCTTCTTCACAAGGACCTCATTCTGCACACAAAAGGAAGACAGTCCTCGCTTGAATGAAGCGGGGGGTGAAGAAACCTTGCCTTCCAGGTACTCGATGAGGCGTTTTAGGTCGGGGTCCGAGCGTTGCTGCCGAGCAAAAGAGCTGGGGCTGATGGGTCCCATGAAGGCGTCCCCGTCATCGTCCGGCGGCGGTGTATCTACAGGGGCTCGTGAGAGGCAATCGGCGCCAGAGTGCTTGCGTCCGGACTTATAAACGACGGTGACGTCAAATTCCTGGAGACGCAGACTCCATCGAGCGAGTCGGCCAGAGGGGTCCTTCAAATTGGCGAGCCAGCACAGCGCGTGGTGATCGCTTACCACCTTGAATGGTCGTCCGTACGGGTAGGGGCGGAATTTTGACAGGGCCCAGATGACGGCATGGCACTCCTCAGCTGTCGAATAGTTAGCCTCGGCCTTGGAAAGGTAAAGGCTAGCGTATGCGATGACCTTCTCCAGCCCGCCGCTTTTTTTTTTTGAACGAGGACGGCGCCTAGTCCCATGCTGCCTGCGTCGGTATGAACTTCAGTATCGGCGTTTTCATCTAAATGCGCGAGGATCGGTGGGGACTGTAAACGACGCTGAAGTTCCTTGAAGGCTTCTGCTTGCGGCGCTTCCCATTTAAACGGCACGTCTGTTTTCGACAGTTGGGTCAGGGGCTCGGCGATGCGCGAAAATTTTTTTCACAAATCGTCGGTAATATGCGCACAGTCCGAGAAATCTGCGCACTGCTTTCTTATCGGCCGGCGGTGGAAACTGTTCAATAGCAGCTGTTTTCTGCGGGTCCGGGCGTACTCCCTCCTTGCTAACGATGTGGCCTAGAAACAGCAGCTCTTCGTAGGCAAAGTGGCACTTCTCTGCCTTCAAGGTTAGCCCAGACGACTTGATGGCGTCTAGTACTGTTCGAAGTCTTTTTAGGCGCTCTTCAAAGTTCGAGGCGAAGACAACGACGTCCTCTAAATATACCATACAAATTTGCCACTTCAGGCCTGCCAGCACTGTATCCATTACTCGCTGAAACGTCGCTGGTGCGGAACAAAGACCAAATGGCATCACCTTGAGCTCAAACAGCCCATCCGGAGTATTGAATGCTGTCTTCTCTCGATCTCTTTCGTCGACCTCAATTTGCCAGTAGCCGCTCTTGAGGTCCATCGATGAGAAATATTTGGCGTTGCAGAGGCGGTCCAGTGTGTTGTCGATGCAGGGGAGGGGTAGACGTCCTTCTTTGTTATGTTGTTCAAGCGGTGTAATCAACGCAGAATCGAAGTGCGCCGTCTTTCTTTCTCACTAGAACAACCGGTGCCGCCGATAGGCTGTTTGAATGCTGGATGACGTCGTCGCGAAGCATTTCTTCGACTTGGTCCCGGATGGCTTGTCGTTCTCGCGGTGACACACGGTAGGGGCTTTGACGGAGAGGTCGGACGTGTTGGTCCGTTATAATGCGATGCTTGGCAATTGGCGTCTGTCGCACCTACGGCGATGTCGAAAAACACTCACTGTAGCTTTGAAGCAGATTGCGGATCTGGTCTTGTCTGTTCCGGGGCAGGGCTGGGTTGATGTCGGAAGTGGGCGAGTTCTCTTGGTCAGGCGAATCTTCTGCGGAGGGGTCGGAGAGGGTGAAGGAGTCTCGTACGTCGGATATTTCGTCGAATAAAGCAATCGTCGGTCCTCTGTTAATGTGCCCGTATTCTTCGCTGAAGTTAGTCAGCAGTACTTCGGCCTGGTCACTGCGGAAATGTGCGATGACTCTTGCGATGCTGATTCCTCGGTCCAGAAGCAACTGCATGTTCCCCTCGATGATGGCTTCTGCGTTAATGGCTTTCGTGGCGCCTATGGTCAGGATAGCGCTTGAACGGGGTGGCACGCTCACTTATTCCTCCAGGGCACTCAGAGCAACGCGACTTTCTCGAGTTTTCATCGAAGCGATGGCTTCTTCCATCGAAACCGTGATCAGCTTGGATCGCAGGTTAATGATCGCCTGATTCTCATTAAGGAAATCAATACCCAAGATCACTTCGCGGGAGCATTGCGGTAGCACAACAAAGGTCGCAGGATAGGTATGTCCTCTGACAGTCACTCGCGCTGTGCATCGTCCTGAAGGCGTAATGAGGTGGCCCCCCGCGGTGCGGATTTGTGGGCCGTCCCAAGCCGTTGTGACTTTTCTCAGATGCGCAGCAAATTCCATTTATCACCGAATAATGGGCTCCTGTGTCGACTAGAGCGCTAACTTTCCGGCCCTGGATACTCGCTTCTAAGTCGGAGGTCCTGGCTCTATCTAGCATTGCATGTCGCTCTTGGCGTCGGGTCACGGCTTCGTCGCGTATGCGATACGTCGGTGCGGGCAGTGACGAAGAATATGGCCGGCCTCATCGCACTGGAAGCACAACGGCCGGCTGTCGGAAGTCCTCCAGGCGTCGCATTTCCTGGGGCTTGTGCGTCGAACGTAGACCGGGCGGGCGGGGGCATGGAGGTGGCGTTCGGGAACAAGTTGTTCGTGTCGGACAGGATGCAGGGGTTGTCGTTGGGGCTGAGGAGTCATTAGTGCAGCGGCGTAGGTCATGGTGTGGGGTTCTGTGGCCGTCGGGGTGCCAAGTGCATGTTGCACTTCTTCCGGTACCACATCCATCAGACTGATTTATGGTTTATGGGGGTTTAACGTACCAAAGCGACTCAGGCTATGAGAGACGCCACATCCATCAGAGTCGCTGCTTGTGGCTGTAGGGAGGATGGCAGTAATCGGCGTAGCTCCTCTAGGACGATTTCGCGGATAACTTCCCACAAGCTGTCGCTGGTGGTGGCCGACGTGTCCGAACGGATTGCACAATCAGAGGAAGGGCGATTGTACTGCCGAGCTCGGATGTCGAGGGTCTTCTCAATCGTGCAGGCTTCTTGCATGAATTCCTCTACTGTTTTTGGCGGCTGGCGGACGAGGCTGCCAAAGAGTTGTTCTTTTACGCCGCGCATTAAAAACTGAACTTTCGTTTCCTCGGTCATCTCGGGGTGAGCGCGGCGAAATAGGCGCTTCATCTCCTCGACGTAACTGCAGACGGGCTCATTCGGAAGCTGGATCCTGGACTCGAGGAGTCGTTGAGCTCTTTCCTTCCTCACGACACTGGTGAATACCTTAAATAGTTCTCTCTTGATTAGCTCCCATGTCGTAAGGAACGACTCGTAGTTTTCGTACCACGTGCGTGCGGAGCCATCCAATGAGAAAAACACGTGTCCAATTTTTGCCGCATCATCCCATTTGTTGAATGACGCCACGCGCTCAAATTGGTCCAGCCATTCTTCAGGGTCTTCACCTAGGGATCCACTGAAAGTTGGCGGCAGCCGCGGATGCTGCAGTATGATCAGTGTCGACATCTTCGGCGAGGTTGCGGTGCTTGTAGCAGCGTCTTTTCGCTGTCTGGTTGCGGTCCGGCAGTTTCCCGAACTCAGGCTCCTCTCCCTGGAGACGTCGGCTGGCTCGCTTAGCTGCTGGCTCGTCCTCGGGTGCGAAGCGCTGAGGGCTGGCTTCACGACTTGAAGGGGGCGTCCGGAACAGGGAAGGCCACCCAGCACCTCCACCAGATGTCACGTAGTGGTGACGGCAGTCGAAGCAGCGTTGAAGATGGACGAAAGGGTCTTCTAAAAGAACTGTTTATTGGGCTGACTTGCACTCAAAATGGACTGAATCACTCGGCGGCGGCGAAGCGACAAGCGTGCTCGGCGGTCGTCGAACAGAATGCCCGCCGCTGTCAGCCGTGCTCACATTAAAGCTGAGAGCGAAGTTTCGAGATAAAGCGTACAAAGTTACTAGAACATTCCGGAACAACGTAGAATCAGCTCTGCGTGGCTGCGATCAATCGAGATAAATCTAGTCGCGTCTTGCGTCGCAAACAAAGCGATAAAGTTGTGTGGCGACAGATTGGAAGAATGAGCAAACACTGCAAATGTTCGCGGCAATATTGTTGGGCGTGGGAAGAGAGGGCGTGTTTCCTATTCGCAGCTTCCGCTGTGTTGCCAGAGAAAGTTGATGCGGAGTATAGGGCTGATGCCAGATAACAGAATCTTCGCAGAACCCTAATATGATTTTAATTCATAAGAAATAAAACGTCAGACACTGGAAAGATTAGACCGATTAGCTTTCTGTTTGCCGTCTACAAGGTATTCACTGAGGGAATCACTAATAGAATCAGGAAAGTATTAGACATCCCTCAACCAAATGACCACACCGGCTTTTGTAAAGAATAGTCGGCCATGCATGAGCATATTTACACTGCCAATCAGAATATACATAACCTCGGTATATAAGCTTCATAGTCTATGAGGATGCATTTTACTCATGCGGAATATAAGAGTCATTTAAGCATTGCGAAACAAGGATGCAAGAGTGTCTTATGTAAAAATACTAGATGATATCTATAGCAGGTTCACAGCTACCATAGTCCTTCATAAAATCAGCAGTAAAAACCCAATAAGGAAGGCTTTCAGGTAGGAAGACGAAAGTTTTCCGCCACTGTTCACAACCTTTTTTTACAGGAGGTACTCAAAGACCAGGATTGGGAACAATTGTGGAGTAGAGTTACCGGAGAACACTTTAGTAATCAGTGATTCAATGATGACATTACCTTGCCAAGTTACTCAGAGTATGATTTATAAAGCATGATCAATGACTTAAACAGGCAAAGCAGAAAGGTGGGTCAAAAAATATAATCCAGAAATCTAACGTAACGTTCAACAATCTCTGAAGCGAGCTGCGCTTTACGTTCGGTAGAGAGGAACTTAAAGGCGGACGGGAACACCGTGTGTGATTAGGCTGGGTAGAGACCGCAGATCCGGGCCACGTGAGTGAAATGAATAGAAGAATAAGAATGGGGTGGAGTGCATTTGGCGGGTACTCCAAGGTCATGAATGGCAGTTTACCAATATTCCTGGCGACAAAAGCATATAAGAGCTGTATCTTACCGGTACTCACTTTCTGCGCCGGAACTTGACGGCTAATGTAAAGGGTTGAACTGAAATTGAGGACATAGCATTAGTTATAGAAAGGAAAACGACAGGAACACAGCAGAGCGGCTCAGGGAACAAAAGCCAGTTAATGACATTCTAGATGAAATGGGATGGACAGGATATGTAATGCGAAGGCACGTTAAGCGACGGTCGTTAAGGTTTCAAGACTGAATTGCAAGGGAAGGAAAGCGTAGCCGGGGGCGGCAGCAATTCAGGTGGGCGGATCAGATTAAGAAGTTTGCGGGGGCAGGGTGGCCGCAAGGTGAACACGGTTAATTCGAGAGATATGGGAGAGGCATCTGTCCTGCAGTGGGCGTAGTCAAGTTGATGATGATGATAGGGCTGAACACACTACCGCGGCCTTGCGATAAGCGGCTGCATTTTTTACCGTGATTTTTTCTACTGTTGGTTATCGCGATATGCCCTAACCAAAGACACTCCAGCCCTCAATTTCTTTCTTACTCTTTCGCATACATTTCTGCCGCTCACCGGAACCATGTGCATCATCTACTATGGCGTTACATGTGTGAGAGTCACCCAGAAAAGAAAACCTAGGCATAACTTTATTTCGCACGTCGTGCCATTCTTGAGAAGCGTTTACTCAAGGGAGTTTCGTATTTCCTTCCAGGATAAACTCCTGATGAACCTCAACAACACCCTGACGGTGAGTACTGCATGATTAACTCTTAGAAGCTTTGGCAGATCGCAGTACCATAACTAATATACGTTCCGGAAGTGGGGCCACTTTCTGGACGCCTGCAGTTCCAAAAAACGGGTGCTCGACACCCCCCCACCCCCCCACCCCCCCCTGTCACGTAATAAAAACAACGCTTAGGAGTTTCCATGTACAAACGTTAGCGCAAAATAACATTCACAAGAAAGGTGGACAAGAGAACGCACTAAATAGAACTATGCACCAACTAGCCCAGCAACAAGTGTTACTTGAGGAGTTTC
The DNA here is from genome assembly GCF_052857255.1 of Amblyomma americanum. Classification (NCBI taxonomy): domain Eukaryota; kingdom Metazoa; phylum Arthropoda; class Arachnida; order Ixodida; family Ixodidae; genus Amblyomma; species Amblyomma americanum. The sequence goes on from NC_135504.1 coordinate 53,995,494, forward strand.
CACATGTAAAAAACTCGAAGCTTTTTGTTTTTGAAAAGATAACCATACAAATAAATATGGCTTATATTGACTATTTCCGATTACTTAACACTACATATATGGGCGCAAATGAGCAGAAGCCTAGTACAAAATCAAAACTGTTCTGTCACCTGTCAGAGCAGATTTTGCTAACTCACAAATATAGACTCTTCTGACTTTACGTTAGTTTTTACATGAATTTAGATCTAAAATGCCTTACGAACCTTGGGCACCTGAAATTTTCTCCTTTCTATGATCAGTATATTGTAAACTATCATTTCGTCGAGTATAATAAGAATTGATGTAGTTCTGCGATCAGAAATCAAAACTCTTTAATATCATGCTTTCACCATGCCTGAGTTTTTTGTTAGGTATATATAAGTATATAATTATATATAAGTCGGTATTTTTCGCCATGTGTTTATGTTTTCTCAAACGAGAAAAAGAGAGTTTCCCCTCTCCCTCTACCTTCAGCGCTCTGAACGCGCAGATCTTTCTGGTCAGTCATCTCTTACCCGGATGAAGGATGGTCCGCCATCCGAAACCATTGATATAATAAACCTCTCTACAAGAAGTATGGTTTAGTTTGGTTTATGGGAGTTTAACGTCCCAAAGCGACTCAGGCTATGAGAGACGCTGTAGTGAAGGGCTCCGGAAATTTCGACCACCTGGGGTTCTTTAACGTGCACTGACATCGCACAGCACACGGGCCTCTAGAATTTCGCCTCCATCGAAATTCAACCGCCGCGGCCGGGATCGAACACGCGTGTTTCTACAAGAAGTTCTTTCAACTTGTTGCTTACGTTATCGGCAGTCGAGTAAGTTCTCCACGATTTACTCGGCGAGAGAGAGAGAGAGAGAATATATATCAAACGTGATTACTTGGCTCCTGCTATTCCGCTTTAACGCTTTGTTTGCGATGCAAGACGCGAGCTGATTTATCTCGATTGATCGCATGCAGGCAGAACTGATCTACGTTGTTCCAGAATGTTCTATTAGCTTGGGCACGCTTTTTCTCCAAAGTTCGCTATCAGCTTTAAACTGAGCGCGGCCGACAGCGCCGGGCATTCTGTTCGACGACCGCCGAGCACGCTTCTTCCTACGCCGCCGCCGAGTGATTCGGTCCATTGTTGGCGCAAGCCAACTCAAATGAACAGTTTTGTTTAGACGCCATTTTGGCTGTCGTTCTGCTCCCTGGATTGCAGTCACCGCTTCGTGACCATACATGTATACGTTTCACGAAATGGGACAGCTTTTATCGGCACAAGAGCTGCGAAATACCAAGCTTGCGCTTTATTTTCTTGCCTTTTGAGTGTTACTGCCATAGGCGTTCATTGGAGACCAGAAAGCCTGGGCCAACGACGACCACGTGCGGTTAAACACTGAACAGCGAATGTGTCTTGGATTGCAGTGCCTCCTGACAACGTTGTTGGACTTGAAACCGAACAGCCTGCTCAACGGGCTGGCCTGCACCCTCCCCGGACTGATCCCAGCGATTCCTGGTGTCCCCCTGCTGGCCCCCTTTATCAGCTCCTTATTGATATGTAAGCCATTGCACTGCGCCATTGCTGCTACCCTTTCAAGAGAGAAATTCCTTGAAAGCGTCTTTTTAGCGCAGATATAGCTTCAAAGTCTGCGTTGCGAACAATGCTTTATGCCCCTAGGTGATTACGCCCGTGCATTTTCCACCTATCCAGCTATAATATGTTCAGCCAAACTAGCTAAATCAACTCAGCATTAAATCTTACATCGTACAAATGCTTCCAAAGAGCTGAAGCGCGCAAGGACCTATTTTTCCAGGAGTTGCAAGAGCACCAAAAATAGGGAAGCAGACGGGCATAAGATTACGATGTACTGTCCAATCGTGCTTGAAGAAAGACTGGCGCAGTTTGGTGCTAGTTAGTTTCGGAAACACTAATTTTTTTAACGCTAGTCAACACGATCTGTTATGGGGAAGCTACAAGAGACGTATCGACATGAAAACGTCTATTATGATGAGCAGTAAAGGAAGCTAAGCTCTGCAATAAGTTGACACAGGTGCAGCGATCACACGGGAATTAACTTTGGCTTGTCAGCACCGAATGCTGCTGGTCTAGCAGAAGGTCACTGATGACGCTGCACTTAACAAAAACTATTGGCCGGTCCCGCATAGTCATTGGTATCGCACAATCCACAGCCACTTACATCTAAGGAGCAATGTCCTCTATATAGCCACACGTTTTCCTCCCGTATTTAACTGTGCGAGTTCCTGGAGTTGGAAAATTGTTGCAGCGTGCCTTTTGTTGGGACTATTCCCGCAGGTGTGCCCTTAATGGCGTGATGTTCTGGTACATTCTATTAGGCGTTTTGCTGAAATCAAAGGCATTTTGAGTTAACCAGCGAGTTTGTACCGAAGCTGCTCTGTGTACAGGAGGCGTCTGTAAGGTGCTCGAAGAAATACTCTTTGAAGCTATATGCCTTATTCCGGAACGACCGCTGCGATGATTGCTCATCGTCAGGCCGTGTGGCAGTAATAGTAGCTAGACAATGGCATGTCAGCATTTAAAGCTTCAGAAATTCTTTTGCCTATGCCAGGGAAAAACCAGCCTATTTCTGGGCTGTTTTTGCCTTCACAAAAGCAGCCTATGAGATTTCGTCGTACGACGGAATCCCTATTGCCCTGTCGGCCACTAGATAAGGACGCGCTGGGTGAGCGCAACCGTTTATGCCTGAGTTTATCATGCAAATCTAAGCTGTTTTAAAATCCACTCACATCCACTACACCCAATTTTTTCCTGTGGTAGAAGTTATCAAGTATGACTCTTTGTGCCCTGGCAGTCATTTTTAAGTTTACTGGAGAGCAGAAGCTCCCTCCCGAGCAGAAGACCTGAGAAAACTCAATTAAATAATTGAAGTGTTCCTTTCATAAACTTGATTAACACTCTTGACGTTGAAACAATGATGAAACGGACTCTTCGACTGCTTACTGGCAATGGGTGGCAGGGCCGCTGAGCTGCAGAAATCTGCAATTAAAGGAACTCATATGATCACACGTTCCTTCACTGAATGGCCGGTGGTGGCGATACTAGAATTTCGTTTTTGTGGAATTCGTCTCTTCACAAAGGTTCCGTTTCAGTTAAAGCAGCCTCTTTGTCCCAAGAAGGAAGTAATTTGTCATTGTAGGCTAAATGGAATTCGTGGTCATTGTTCGTCAAAGAAAAAAAGAAAAAAAAGTGAGGAGATAGAGAAGATTAGACTACTGCACGCGCAAAGCACGAATAAAAGATAATTGATGCTATATGCGGTGCTGAGCACCAGTTAAAAGTAATAGTTCAAAATAGAGAAGAATACTGTTAAAACAGCGCATGCAAACATTGCTTACACGACATGAACACAAGCCCAGCAAATATCGAGAAACACTTCTAGTTCGTGGGATTTCCATCACGTGCTGCATGGCTCTGAATATGGTTTAGAGATAACAATGGTCATGTAAATAAATCTGCGGTGGAAGTTAGCAAAAAGCGATTGTATCCCTGGTGGCTCAAAAGCAGAGAGGAGACATAGGGTTAGAAGTGTAGGAAAACGTATTTAAGAAAAATGGCGAATTTTAATAACAATTTACAACACAGTTAAACAACAATAAAAAGCCGAGCATAGTGACAACGGCCACCACCCTGTTTCAAAGCGAACGCTCCAATCTTCCATCCATCCATTCATCCATCCATACAGTGTTAATTTCGAATGTTTGGTGCACCCCACTGATTTCTATGGCAGTTAAAACTAGTCAATGGTGAGCGTAGGAAGCCCTTTATCAGGAAGCCCTTCACAAATCAGATGCTACACCGCACAAGTACAGTAGCCTATCAGTTTCAACTCCTTTTCACACCATCTGACCTGACGGCATACTGTAGCTTTTCGCTGAATTGCAAACGAAATTTTCCCATTGAGCTACACGATGTTCGCAAGTAACGGCCGACAGATGGCGCTAGTTCCAGAAAATGTCCAGTAGTTAATGCAGGGGGCAGAGTTGCGCGAAGATCCGCAATATGTTCCAAGCTATGCGGGAAAAGCCGGTTCATGTTTGGCAAAAGCCACAGGAGAAGACCCATTGAAGGCACCTTTCCTTCTCCCGTTGGTTGCTGTACAATAACCGTAAGTCGGATAACAAAGCGCACCGCTCAAGACGGAAGCGACTGGCACACTCCGGCTCATACGTTGAGTATGAGCCTAAACGAATTGAAACATTTGACTCAGCGGGATCATGTGTTCCTAACAGGGTGGCAAAAGCAGTCACGCAACCCTGCTCACTCCCAAGCAGCACAGGCAATTTTCCCAATATTGGTAATGTCCTATAAATTAGCACTGTGAAACCATCCCTTTCCAGTATCGGGCCAATTACATGCGCTGCTTGGGCTGCGGGAGCATACAAGATGTTTCCCCTGAGACGTTATGCAACCTTTAAGAATAGGATTTTTTAGTTAGAAGAGCGCTTTTTTCGGCATATCATTGTAGCGGTGTAAAGCATCGAAATAGAGAATACATGCTAACTAACAGGCTAGTTAAATAATTTTCAACAGTTAACTTTTTAAAAATTACTGTTAAGCGCCTTAATTAACGAGAGACGTGTAGCCCACCGTAAGTAATATTAGAGTCCGTCAATGGTTTTTCGAAATTCTAAAAACTTTTATGGATATTACTTACGCTGGGCTATATGCCTCTCATTAAAGAGCATAACAGTAACAGTTAAAATATTAACTATTTAATAATAGTTAACTAGCCTGCTAGATAGCACATCTTAGCTGTATTCTGATGTACTCCAGCGCTCGCAATGCCTCGCCGAAAAAAGCGCTCTTCTCTATATTTAAAAATTGTGCAACGTCTTAGGTGAAACGCCTCGTATATAGGAACCCTAATGTCCAGGAAAACTAGGCGTGCAAGGGACATAGACACCCTCTTCGGGAGACGCACAAAGTGTAGATTCTAACGATCCTCTTCACTTTTCCAGGTCCATGGAGGCACGTTCAGGCCGAGCGGAGCGTTCCGGGCATGATGCACCTGTCTTGGCAACTGTGAATGTATCCCTTCAACGGGGAATTCCCTGGCGATCTGAACTCGTCGACCGCTTTATTTACAATCTACAGCATTCCGAAAACCGTATCTCTTTCCTCCAGTGCTTTGTTTCTTTTAATAAAAGAGCTTTGAACGCAAGTGCTTCGACCTCGACTTTCTTTTCTTCGGTTCCAGCTAGAGTGGTTAATGCAATGTGCAAGGAGACAAGCAGAAAGACGAAAGAGGTGCTGCAACTTGTTACTGGAGTGTAATCGAGAACTTAAGCAAAATATGCGCAAGAAACAACAATAAAAATAAACCCGAAAATAAAAAAATAGACACGGTTGAAAAATAATGCAAAAACAGCTATTTGAAGGTCATTTTTTCACCACATTAGGGTGCCGGCTATGTACAGCCCTCTCCCGTACGCTACCCAGATCCAGTTACATTGCCTCTTATTGTCTTACAACACTCAAGTATTTCGGGCTTTACCTAAGGAGCGGGTATCACAAGTAAGCCCGATTAATCACAGAATCAAATTAAGTATACTCACATCATCCCGGTTATACATGAAAGCTATACACTTAAATACAGTTGATTCGCAGGCTATAGCGGCAGCTTCGTGTGCAAGGCCGCTGTAGCCGAAGAAAGCTGAGCGAAAAAGAAATGACGTGTAAAATATCCCAGTGCTTGCACCGGGCCGGAGTACTTAAAGCTACACTTAAGCTTCAATACTTGAATAGATTCCCTAAAGCGAAGAATGAGAAAGCAACAGATTAACAAATGACAGGCGCTTTTCATGAGAAGGTGTCTATTTTTGTTTATGGCGTAATGCGCAAATTAATGCTTACTCTAGAAAACCCCGCGCAGCAAACACAGGCAAAGCGGCTGAGAGCCCAAGGCTTTTGCGCACACGGTAGCCATAGGCTGTAAGCACGCACGTTACGCGTCCGCCAGTAGGAAGATAAGACACCGGCTTACCGGACGCCTCCTGCGAGCGCGCTGTGATCCACTGGTCACTGACCATGGTCAACAAAAAAAAATTGACGTTTCGGGAACAAGGGAGCCGTAGCGCTCCCGAAACGTCAATTTTTTTTTTTGTTGACCTTGGTCAGTGACCAGTGAACCTCATCGATCCCGCTGGAGATCAGCTCAGCCTAGTGGCGCCGTCTGGTTATTAGAACGGGAGCCATTTTTTTTAAATAAAACCGTCGGCCGTCCTTAACCTTAGAAGCAGAATTGTCACCCTAAATAAAAAACAAGAGATATTTATTGCTCGTCCGCCTCGTTATAGGCGAGATGAGACGAAGTGAAAGCCCGATGCCCCAGTTATGGCAAGTAAACGTGCTGAAAACGGCAGTAACAACAATGAATCCAGTCCGAAGGGAGCGTTCCAGCTTCGTAGGGCGCCGCCATTTTGGAAGCAGTATTTTAGCGCACACAAGGGCCACAAACACTAAACTTAAGAATTAGCATATGTAACGCAAGCGTATACGGTAAGGCTCGAATTGAAATAGCACATTGCATACTTACACTACGAAGCACGTTATTTTTTAGCACGCTATTACATATGGCCATCATATACCAACACTACATTCTGCAGAGTGCGAAGCTCGCCTCTGCACTCAAGGCAGCTTTGCTAGTGCTGCAAGCAACTACCGAGATGGAGTATAATTACTGCACCCGGCCATTCAAGCGCCCTTACGAAAAAGCATTCACTGAAGCTCATACCCGTGGCGCTAATGCGAGTGTAGTGGCAAAAGCGCAATTGTAAAACTACCTGTCAGAGGTTTCCAAGCGGTGTTAGGCCTGGCGAATGTTTTAAATACTTTTATGAGTTCAAAAATGAGAATAGCACGAAAAACGTTTTCTTAATAACACATACAACATTAGCGGTACAGCTATTTGCCCTGTAAATGAGTGAAAATGCATGGAAATTCTATTTACCAATAACTTAAGATGGAGCGCACATATCGGGAACGGAGTTTCAGCCAACAGTCTTTGGCTGATAAGAAAGCGTCTTAAGCACTGCACAAGTAAATCGCAGTTAGAAGCTTGCATTGCACTAGTACGCCATTGCTGGAATATTCTGACGCCGCTTGGAGCCCGCACAGGAAAATAGCTATAAAATGTACTGAAGGAGTGCGAAAGAAGACACTTCGATTCATTTACAACCCATATGGAAAACACGTTTCCATCACTAATCTACTGAACATTCTCGAACAGGTTCGTACGGAACGGAATGTCTCTGTGGAGCAAAACACAGACCCGATATTACCTCTCGTCATTATTTTTCCTTGAAGGTAACCACGAATAGCACATAAATGCAGTAATTTAGTGCGGTAGTACTTATAGTGGGCATTCCCTGCATCTAGCTGTTGGGTGTTTGTATGTTTCTTTGCAGTCTGTTTTGTGGCAGCCTGCTCACCTGACTGCCGCACAGTATTGAACCTGCCCAGGTGTGTGCGCATATATATATATATATATATATATATATATATATATATATATATATATATATATATATATATATATATATATGCTCTTCACAAAAGCCTTCCCGGATCCAGAAATTTCTAATGCAGAAAAAGGGGCACACGAACGGAAACCGAGATTTATCAACGACGTTTCGGCCGGGGCCTGACGAAGGCCGGGCCCCGGCCGAAACATGGCAGGTGGCGCATCGCTTATCCGCTGCACCACTGCACAAGGAGGACTCCCGGGGATATATGATTGTAAAGTATACAATGAACAATTCCACAAATATGACCATTAATTCATTATGGCTATCCGAACAACTGCCTTCCGTGAACAACACTGAATCTCAGCACCGGAACCGAACTGAAAGCCGATATGTTGCCGCACCTAATTCGCATTTGGCCTAACTGCACAACTCGACTATCATTGTTTTTATATACCTCAAAGCGCATTTCATAGCGTACCCTACATCAAACATATAGGACACCTTTACGCTGCCGTAGTCAATTCTAACCTTATCGATCTTACGCACACCTGGATCTGTTCGATGTTAACAATCGTTAAGATGTCCTGCCTGTCGCATCTCGTGTCCCGCAAGGATCTCTTCCAGAGCCTGTTCTATTTTTTAATCTCTATGAGTAAATGTCCATGTCAGTGTGCCGATTATGAAATTAAAACATTTTTGCTGATGACTGTTCTGTTACAATAGTTAACCACACAGCAGATCAAATTGAGTTAATCGGCCGTCCTTATAAAATATCTAACTGGTGAACTGAAAGAGGCACGTTTCTTAACATTGATAAGTGTTGAGTACTCCAAAAATGTAAAAAGAAAACTGCTCTCCAATATGCATACTGTATAGCTGGAGTGACGCTCAGAGAATCATCACTTGTAACCTTGCAGTTGAAATCAGCGATATCTTGAACACGCTCCCATGAGGATGAAGTTGGCAGCGTATAAGGCACCAGCGCGGGATCGTCCCGAATATGCTTCTTGTTTATAGGACCCATTGGTTTTCCTGGTTTAGAACCCCTCCAAGCAAGCCACACGAAAACCAGGCTGCAGTTTTTGTATTTGATACATGAGCATCTAATGAAAATCAGCAGTCATGAGTACAATTTCTGTTTCTCGCGTTCGGTCACGATATAATAACAAAAACGGTAATACATTTAAATGCGCATTATTTGATCAAATTATTATCGACTGCAAAAAAATTGCCGAAGTGTGCAATGAATAGACAGTGTGTAAACGTTTGTTGCCAGTTTGGGAGCCTCGCATGTGTGACCTTCGTCCGTATTGTGTTCATATCATGTACATGCATGTGTGCGTCTGTGCGTAAGCGCGTGTGCGTGTGTGTATGAATGTTGGCGTGCGCGCGTGTCTCGCACGTGTAGACCGATGAAGTAAATCGCTCTTATTTCACCGGAAATCGACAATGAGCCATCAGCTGGCACTGGCGCTATGACGTGACAGGTTTTCCGCACGCACACGTGCCAGTGGTCTGCGCATCCTGGCTGCCCCCGATTTTATAAGAAAAAGAAAATATCTGCAACGCAGGTTTTCTAGTTACATCGGAGACACTCAACAATCTCCAAGTTTGGCCGCCTCCAGGCGTAACTGCTGTTTGCTTGCCAAAACAAGCAAACGAATTGCAAGTCAGTGCAATTAAGTGCTTGCTGTAACCGACTGCAAAGAGTGCCGTGCAGTTGACAATGAGGTACACAAACAACGGTTTGCTTCCCTCTGTTATGGTATCAGGAGACAAAAATGCCTCCGCTATTCAGTTTGCTTGCACCGGCGAAAAAATTAAAATGTTTTCAGAATAGGATACGGCGCGGTGACTGTCTCATATATCTCGGTGGACACCTGAACCGCACCGTAAGGGAAGAGATAAATAAGGCAGGGAAAAGCGAAATCATAGCGGCTGACCTGGTGGTCTACGACCCTGCGAAAGTCTGGCCACCTTCTGTGATAACTCTAGAAGATGCGTGGAGTTAACCGGCATGGCGCCCGTGACATCACGTTCGAACCACGTACTGCAGCTTTACTTTTCCAGCTTCTTCGGCATTTTTTCAGCTCTTAATTTCTCGGCAATTTAGGCATTCCTAATTAGGTTAGCTGGGGAATGACCAATTCCATTCCCTTTCCCTTTGCTTTTGAGGTCATCTATGTTTACGCAATTTTTCTCGTCAGAAGTGGTGTGAACCTGTTGCTGCGTAAATTGTGTGCAAATATCGCGGCGCAAGGAGCAAAATGCCATTGAACAACTGACAAATATTGCTTGTCTTCCAGCAATGATGTCCTACCATGTTTCAAGAGTTAGCAACAAAAATTATCAAGTGAAAAATGAAAATAAAAGAAGCGACTGCACAGTCTGTCATCGCAAAATTTGAGTTTGTATTGCTTCGCGTCTACAGCACGTGTTCCTCACTCAGGGCCATCATGTCAACAGACGCACTGCTTGGTTTTGTTTCTTCATACTTCCGGATCTGTTCGTACGCGCTACACATATCCTGGTGCATACCTATGTGCGCACAAAAAAAAACTACGCAGATAGCAACTACAATCGATCTTTGCAAGTGAAATGATGCCGACGTCACCACCTTGCTCCTAACACTTGTGACTGCGTTCCGGAACTACTGAGCAAATGCTAACACGCAAAACATGTCCCAAAATATCTATGAACATCCCAAATTCATACTCAGCCCGTGCTAAACTCTATATGTTTTACTTCATTTTAGGCGCGTGCGACGAAATTCAGCGGCATAAATACGGGCCCGGTCGCCACCGAAATGAGCATCACCCAGCCGCGGTGCAGCCGAAGTCCACACAAGTTACGCCGAGTTCCTCCAAGTTGCTGCAGCCATGTCTCTTGTCCTCTTCGTCCTGGCACTCCTGGCGCCTTCTGCCTTCGCCTCCACAACCCGTGAGATAACTTTTATGCTGCGGTGCAGTCCTTCCGCACATTTTTTTTTTCGCAGTCCTTCCTGACCCGATGTCCACTGAGCAGCAGTCTGTACAGCGCACAGCAGATTGCTGCCTTAGTTTCTTGTCGTTTAGACGCATGGAAGTTTCTTGAAGCATTTCACTACACTGTGTACGCCTCAAATCCGCACTAAGAAAGAATGAAAGAATGCATCATTTTGCTTGTGACAACCTTAACTTGTCCGCTTTCCCTGCTTACCAGGCTTTCTTAAGCATAAATTGCTTATAGGACCCGTCGTCCGTCTTATCAAAGAAATCAGCTTCATAGCATTTCCTAAAATCTAATCTGCGATTAGAATATATTTCGTGCTTGAGCCGCCTGTCTCAATTATAAATTTTCTGTAGAGGCGACCGAGCCAGTTCTGTTCACAGCTGTCTAGAAGGTGCTTGAAGTGCCGCACGGACTTGTACATGAAATCGGCTTCATAGCATTTCCTAAAATCTAATCTGCGATTAGAAAATATTTCGTGCTTGAGCCGCCTGTCTCAATCATAAATTTTCTGTAGAGGCGACCGAGCCAGTTCTGTTCACAGCTGTCTAGAAGGTGCTTGAAGTGCCGCACGGACTTGTACATGGCAAAAAGTTCATGGCCGAAGATACTGTAGCGGCTTTCGGCAGCATAAAACTTGCGGTAGAAAAAAAGATAGAGGGCTCCAAGTACCACCTACAGCCTGCGGTGGAACCGCGAAAGTGACTACGTGAAGTGGACTATGGACAACCGTTTCATTAGCAACCTGTGCGACTACCTCAGCGCAAGGGTTCTTCACTCCTTCTTTTAACTTTCAATCCCGTGCATTCCTTTCCCACCCCTTCCTTTTTCAACTTATGCCTCATGGCACACTTCTCGAATAAAAAAAAATCTACGAGAATGTGTAGGGCGGCTACAACGCCGAAGTCGGAGACGTCGGTCATGAGGCGTACGGGTGCATCAGGACGCGGATGGGCCAGAAGAGCGAGGTCGGATAGTTTCGCTTTGGAGGGCTGGAAAGAATCCAGAGCAGCTGAAGAACATGTCAGTTGTGCGGAGTTTGTTTTGTTGCCTTGAAGAATGTCCGTCAATGGTTTGAGGAGTGCGGCACAGTAGTGGATGAAACGGCGACATTTATAAGACCGAGAAATTCACGGACGTTGTGGATTCAGGCAGGCTACGGAAAGTCTTGAATGGCCATAACATTTGACGCAATGCCAGCGCGGTTCACACGGTGACCAAGGAAGTCGAGCTCTGACTTCACGAATTCACGTTTTTCTCTGTTGATGATGAGGCCGTAATCAGAGAAACGTTGGAAAATCTGCCGGAGGTGCTGCATGTGCTGCTCCGTCTCGCCGCTAAATACGAGGAGGTCATCGATGTAGGCCATGCAGAAGGGTAGACCCCGTGTCATTGTGTTCACGAAGCGTTGAAATGTCTGGACAGAGTTACGAAGGACAAATGGCATGCGGATGTATTGGAAGAGGCCGGATGGCGTAATTATTGCTGTTTTGAGTACATCAGATAGTGCTCGGAGATTTGGTGGTGGGCCTTGACGAGACCTACTTAAGAGAAAATTGTGGCGCCGTGCAGCGCTGCGGTAAAATCCGCAATGTGAGGTAGGGGTTAACGGTCCGGAACGGTGGTGGATTTGTAAACGGTATGAAGCAAGGCGACGGGCTCGAGCGTGTGTGGGCGGGCCAGTGGTCACAATGTGATGCGTGACCTGGTGCTTGACGGGCAGTAAGAAGTTGGAGGGAAGGAGCATAGAAGGGATTCACCTAGCAAAATCTCGTAGGCCGGCTGGTATGCGCTGGGTATACTGGCAAGCGGGACTCGAAGACGGAGGCCCTGAACAGAGTGGTTAGTCGCGGCGTCCACAAGACACTTGCTGTGCATGTTGACCAGCAGATTGTAGTGGCGCAGAAAATCGGCTCCGAGGATTGGGCAGCGTTCGTCCGCGACGAGGAAAACCCATAGGAACACACGTCGGAGACCAAAATTTAGTGTGAGTGCATGTTCGCCAAACGCAGCAATAAGGGTGAGGTTTGCGGCTTGTAGCGGTGGGCCAGTGTGGCGAAAAGGTGATGTTATAATGCTGCAGAGGAGGACGCTCACCTCTGCTCCGGTGTCGACGAGAAAACGGAGGCCCGAGATGTGGTCGCGAATGAAGAATAAGCTGCTTGTCTCCGGGGTGACACCACTTGCCGCTTCTAGTGGTGTCGCGGGAAGATTCCATGGAAGCGACAGGGAGGGGTACGCCGACGCGCTGCTTCGCCAAAGGTGCGGTGATACCAGCACTCGCTGGCTTGAAGAGGTGGCGTAGCACTACTGTCGGCAAGGTGAGGTCTGGCGACGGGAAGGCGACAAAGAGTGGGAGGTCGACAGTGCGGTGATTTGGTAGGATAGAAGTCTGATCTGGGCGTGTAATTCGTCACGGAGGCTCTGAAGATCTACGTGGGAGGGAAGAGATTATGTCGGGGTGAGAGGGCTGCGAGACTGCGCCGAGTCTGCCAGCTTAGCGAGCTTCTCCAAAGGCACCTGCGCGGGCACGAGCACCAGGCGTACCGACGACGACAAGCGGTGAAGGAAAAACTCACACAGGAACGCTTGGTCGAAGGTAGCAGCCTTGTCGCCCTGGAGCTGCTGCAGCCGCCGCAGCAGCTGTGTAGGTTTGCGGTCCCTCAGTTCTTCGGAGGCGATGAGCTGCTGAAGACGGCGATGTTCCAAGACTGTTATTTGTCTGATGAGCCCAGCAGCCAATGTGTCAAACGGGGCCGAGGTGGGCTGAGTTATGAGGGGGTCGCGGACTTCGACGGCAATCTTAGGTGGCAGAGACGCAGCGCCGCGATGAAACTTCTGCCCCTGGGTGGTGATGCGGCCAATAGTGAACTGGCTGTTTACCTGGGAGAGCCGGAGCTGAGGATCGGCCGCTGAGAACTTGGGAAGGGGAAGGGACAGCGGCGCTGTCCCTTCTCCTTTCCGAGTTCTCGACGGCCAATCCTAAGCTCTGGCTCTCCCAAATAAACAGCCAGTTCACTACTGCTGCGCTGGAGGGTCCGGCACCGGGCATGGCGGAGGCGTTGTCGTCGGCGTTGGCCATGATAAGAGTGGTTGTTCCAGCGGGCGTCTGGGTCACCAGTTTGTTTCACCAATCAGCATGAGGCCGACGCGATAAAAGTAATGGTTGATTTATTGGCTGAAATGCTAGAGCATATGATGCCTTCACCCAGAATGAACCGAACGGAGCGTGACACCGCTACGAGGAGGGAGCTCAATTAGGCCGCATTCCGGCGTCATCATCTTCGGCAGCTGGGGTCGCTCGTGATGCGTAAGGCCGCTGCTGCTGCTACAGCTTCTTCATTTCGCGCAAATTTTGAACCGCAACCGTACGAGAATTCCCGTTGTTACCACACAAAAAAATCGCCTGTTGCTCTCTCGGTTAAGCCTAGCCGCCTGAAATTAGTAGATACTCGGTTCAGCAGCACAGGATTACAGCACACTGATGGAAGACGGCTTCCTTATCAACCGCATTTGCCCTGAAAATTTTTAATTGCGTGGTTAAAGGCGTCAGATATACCCGGTGTCTCAGCTAAATTGAGCCAATGGTTAAAAAATAAATTATTAGAGACAGGCAAGTGAAAACAGTTGCATATAGGTGACAGCCATCTTGCGCACCACAGACGTTTTCTTGTTTGCCAATAGTTAATGGCTTAATTAAGTTTAATTATGTCAAATAATAAATATTGACTTTAGGCAACAAATTGCTTTTGAAGAGTTGTCGAGCACATTCAGAAACTCCCTATCCATCAATTACGATAAGGAAATCCTCACGTGTATTATTTTGCCAGCTCCAAAGAAAAGCCGCGAAACACAAAATAGACCACGCGACTAACGCACTTGCACTCCAAGATGGTGCTGTTCTCAAGCGTGGTTTGAGCAAACGAAATCACCTGCAGCCTTGACTCGACGGCCCCGCACCAGCGGCAGGCAAATATGCTGGCGGCGGCAACTCCCACCGTCATGTGTGCACGCAAACGAGAAACCACCGCCAACATATCGGCCTGCGGCTGATGCGGTGCCGTCGAGCTAAGGCTGCAGCGATTTCGTGTGCTCAAACCACGCTTAAGAACAGCACGATCTTGGCACGCAAGTGCGTTATTCATGTAATTTATTTTGTATTGCGCGGGCTTTCTTTGGAGCTGGAAAAAAAAAGAGACTCTTGAAAGTTTCCTTACCGTAATTGATGCAATGGGGCCTTCTGAAGGTGCTCGACAACTCTTCAAATGCAATGTGTTGTCTAAAGTCAACATTTGTTAATTTGCACAATTAAACTTGATTAAACTCTTCATTAAATGCGAAACAAAAAAATTACTGTGGTGCGCAAGATGGCTGTCACCAGTATGCCACTGGTTTCACTCCCCTGTCTCTAAATAATTTATTTTTTAACCCTTGGCTCAAGTTAGCTTGGGCGCCCCGTATATATTTAGTGAAGTGAAAGAGTTAGTCATTCATATTTCAACAGTGCAAAAAGATGAAATAGTGCAGGAAGATGGCGCACGCATGCATGTTGACTTGTTCCTCAATTCTCTATTTCGCATTTTTTTATGGTTGTGAAGTTACGGGCTGTGCAGTCTTCCGAAAAATAAATCAGCAAGGCGATATGTTGCTATTCTCTTCGTCACATTCCAAATCTATACTACCAAAAGGCAGTGGATGAGATTTATTCATTTGTAATTCAACGTTACAGAACGCAGTGCTCAGAAATATTTAACAAGCATGACGTTGAAAAATCCCCCTACGCGAAATACTTATTTACAAGGTTTTCGCATAAGAAATGAGGCAAACAAAACATACTTCCGCATAATAAGAAAAACGCCTCTTTCGTGGTATTATTTCCTTAACGGATGTGTCCATTTGGTTGGTAGAGTTTAATGAAGACTATCGACGCTTTTAGACGGCAGTATTATTCAGAATTGTTAAAGACGTAAGCTACATGCTGCTACTCGGGGCAGCTGTCCGCTGCTCTCCACTGCAGCAGCAAAGGCGTCGCACGCGGCCTGCGCCTCGGTTAAATCAAACACAGTATGCAAAGGTAGCTATACTAAAGGGTGTGTCATAAAAAAGAATTCTTCAGAAAAATTTTGTTTTTTAAGTGCACAAAATATGCGTTTTAGAAGCAATACATGTGACTCCTCGGTATCCCTATAATCTGCTGAATGAGTGCCCTATAATCTGCTGAATGAGTGCCTATAGCAAAAGCACGCAAACGGGGCTCTCCTATCGACGAGCGGAAACCACAGAGTGCTTCCGATAAAGAAATTCATAATGCAACTTTCTAGTCACAGTGTACCGTAAGGTTGCAGGGCTATTTGTGTTTAACTCACGGTGTCTGGTCCTCATGAGGAAACACCTTCTTACTTTACAACGTCTCATTTCCAGCAAGCTGCTTGAATGTGACTCTTCCGGGAATTTTGAGCCTCGGTCAGGTATGTCGCCCTGCATTTCGCATAATTCTCGCCGCTTAGTGTTTTCCGCACAGGGCGTGGAAGTACCGTTTTTAGGCGTTGGCTATTAGGCTATGCGCCGCCTTTTTAGCTAATGGGTTTTCCAATAAGCGAGCCGTAACTAATCGGCTCATGACGTTTAGTAGCATCGCATTTCAGCAGATCAAAGAAACGACTTGGGAATTCACCTCGTTATGGCACTAAGAAATTTAAAACACAAAAGATACCTTAAGTACGCGTTCTAAGAAATAGCTCTCTTGTTTTAAGTGCGTGTTGAAGGCAGTTATTCGTCGCGTCCGCGCCGCGGTAATGGAAACGCGGGCGACACCTTTTGTGATCGGTCGTTTCAAAATTGCCGCCTGTAAGCCATCAATTTCTGAACACAAAACCTGCTTTCCACAAACTCTTAGAACTCCTGTATTCACTGGAACAAAGCTGAAAATTTCATGCATTCAGTAGAAATAAATTTATTCCTACATATAGTACATTTATTTATAGTGAAAGCTCTTATTCACAGCCCTTCTCGGCGTATTCAGTGCTTACATAGTCATAGTCTGCGCCTTACCACGTGACAGCACAGACCGTTAATTTGTGGTCACGTGACCATCACGTTAAGCCGCGTGTCATCACGTGACCATCGTCAGGGAGACGTGACCGTGCGTCTGTTGCGCTCGTTCTAGTACGTAGCCCAGTCACCTGGTCTCACCATAGCGTGTAGCTCTCCCATTATCAAAAACGGACAACACCACAGCGACAATTTTCTCTTTGTTTAGAGCACTGTGCAACAGAGAGTTAACATTTTTTAAATTTATTCCTGCTTTCAGGTATCATATTATTTTATTGCACCTTTGCTTTCTTTCTGGTTTCGTTCTCCTCAGTTCAAGTGTATCTTTCACAAAATCTCAAATATCCTGGAAAGCTTGCATAAGTAGCCAAGATGCATGGAAGCTGCGATTCTTTCGAGGTCTTCAAGTTCAGTACGATAAATAACGGTGCATAACTAAACCACTGATTGAAACCCCAGGTTAATGGTGCATTGTTATTATTTACAGTGCTTTGGAACTTCCCTGAACCTCTGTGCGTCGTCTACGGTAAGATGCTGTTGCTCCAGTATTTCATTTTGAGAAACCACAGCTCTAGAAAAAATCCACTTGCTTCCGCGCCTGCTGTTGCGTCGAACTGGAGCGTCACAATCGCTAAGCGAATTTGCCTAGAAAAGCTAGGGGAACACTTATGCTCTGTCTTAAAGTATGACGCGACAGCGTTGAGGGTTATTTGCTCCTTTCTTTCTTCATTATTATCTCTTTCTAATTACACACATCATTACATACATCAGAGGGCATAATAGATTACGTGATACACAACAAGGCATACAGGGTATCCCTCCAACCAAATCGAAATAACGTGCTTGAGTGGCCTTGGGATCCTTTGTAACCCTTGATTTTTTAACGTCGATGTCGGCAATAAAGAAAAAAAAACGCCTCAGCGACCTAGGGATAGTGTGTCTGACTGGCAACGCAATGATTATGGCATTATTTCCAACTATTTGTCGCGATTCTTTTTCTGAAAATTTGCTTTACATCTTTGTATGTCGTAATTTCTTTTGAGCCGAGCTGCGCCCTCATAATCACAATTTAAATGAGGTTTTAATCATTGTCATTCAGAGAAGTCTCAAGTCGCGACCATCTCGACTAGTCAATTTTTCGCGATATGCCAACGCCAGAAACTACTGTGGTTTCTTCGCTGAACAAAGAGCTTAACTCTTTTCTTAGAGAGGGAAAACAGGCAATTTCTTAATGGTGTGCATAAAATTTATTTGAATCTAATAATTGGAAAATTTTTCTTTACTGCAGCGTTTTATAATGCATCTAATAGAGTTCTCATTTCAGTGAGACAAATAAAATATATATGTTCCTGAAGAAACTAAAAATCTTCGATTGGCAAAATTTTAGACTCTCGAGCAACAGCCCGAAAAAAATTAAGCAGGTAGATTCAGAAAGTAGGAGAATAAAATATAGAATTTACGCTTTGTGCGTTACTATGCCAAGAATAAATCTTCAAAGTTGCAGAAATCTTGCTGCAAAACTTTTCTTCAGCAAAAACAAAATCAATCGCTCACCCGCAGCACTGTGGGCTAATCTTCAGTGCAGTACCAAGTCGAACCCGCGGTAGTCTCGCGGCTAATTGTGATTTGCTATAGAGCTGGTGGCAGAGAATCGCTGATAACATGCCCGGTACCCTCAGAGAGGCCCTTAAAGCCGTGAATTTCCTCGACAACGGTGAACGCGACATTTACAGGTGGGCACCACTCGTTATACCGTTACTACAGCACGACGAATGGGACATAGAAGAAGAAAACACTCCGGGACACAACACTTTTATGTCTTCTTCTTCTATGTCCCGTTCGTGGCGCTGTAGTCGTGGGACATCATGACCGACTCGCCCAACAACTTACCATGTAACCTGTCGTTAGTCCGGGCTGGGAAGAGAAATCATCTCGGCTGGTACAAAAATAAGACTAATAGATGTCATATTTTCGTACAAAGCTCGCACCTACAACGTCAAGCGTTGATGCGGCTAAATCACGAGTACACCGTCACTGCTCTGTAGGGTTCGTGTCAGAAGAGGGCGCCACATTGGGTGCCATGCTGCCCAAAAATTCTCCCCCATGCGGCTCACAAGAACCTGATCCGAAAACTGAAGTGCAGTCCTTTTGCGGGATATGTGGGACGTTACCTGTACAGAAATTCTCCTTACTGCCCAAAATGGGGCATTTTGCGTCAACGCTCAAATTAAATGATCTGAATAAGCGCGCTAAGGGAAGTAATAACGCGATCTGGTAAGAAGCTTCGGCCCGAAACAGAAAAAACAATACACCTCTGGTGAATCCGAGAGGGCGCTCATATATCCAACAGTTTACGCAGCCGAGAGGTTCACCTGTTTTCAGTCAGCAGTTATGAAAGTTTAGCTATGAACCGTATAAAGTGGTGCTCTGTGCACAGTGAGTCGTAGTAACTTCTAAAAAGTGACTACGACTCACTGTGCACTTTTTTTAGCAAACATTTTTCGCAAACACAGCGGTGAACAGAACTGCGATGTTCACGCGTGTTTTATTTTAATTCCACATGAAAACAACAATTTTCTTCCACGCATCAAAGTGAGAAGAATATATACGCATTATCATTTCACACTAGGTTCTGAAAGCTTTCTTTCTTAAGTTCCTGTTTTGTGTGAAATTGCAGTTGGCAAATAGTAACAATTTAGCCTGCTCGGAAAAGACAAATTTATTTTCCTCTACCTTGATTTTTTTTATTCACATACCCTAAAGGCCCTTTTCAGGCATTACATATGGAGGGTGGGGGGGGGGGGGGGCGAGGGTTGTACAGTTACATAAAAACAATACTTTACACATAGCTCTACAAGCAACACAAATCCAGAACAACAGGCAAAATGGAAAAAAAAGTACAGGAAATTTGAAGTTGAGCATATGCAGGAACCGAACCTTCCTAATCAGAATTCATTTGTAAAAAACACTTTAGTTTTTGCACAACGGCGTTATGATTTAAGGTGAAGAGAATATCACCCGGTAACTTGTTCCAGTGGTGAACGGCAAGAAACAATGGTGAATGACTAAAGAGATGGGTACGTGCAAACATGGGTTCGATTTTGAGAGCATGATCTAAGCGCGGAAAGATACGGTGGGCGGGTCTAATATAGTATGAAGCGAATGAAGAGTGACTGTGATACAATCTGTGAAAGTGTGATAATAGTGCTAGTATTCTTCTCTTTTCGAGTGATGGTAGCTTTTGCGATCCTTTGATTGCTGTTCTGCTGGACTGACGTGAATAGTTCTTAGTTATAAATCTCGCTGCTTTATTTTGTATTGACTCCAGTTTGTGAATTAAGTACAATTGATGCGGGTTCTCAATTAATGATGCGTATTCTGTTTTTGAGCGGACGAGGGTAGCGCAGGCTAAAGTTTGGTGGCAGGATCAGCTTGGTGCAATTGACGTCTCATGAAACCAAGTGCTTTAGATGATTTACTGACAATAGCATCGATATGGTTATTCCATGTTAGATCAGACGAAAAATGAACACCTAGGTATTTGACTGTAGAGACATTCTCAATGGGAATACTATTCATGGAATAACAGTGATTTCAAAGCTGATTATTGGTGGTGAATGTTATAGTCTTTGTTTTAGAGACGTTAATTTGCATTTGCCACTGTTCACACCAAGTAGTAATTCTGTCCAGGCCTGACTGCAAAGAGTTGGTGTCGTCAGGGTTGGTAATCTGCCTTTATATAACGCAGTCATCAGCAAATAATCTAGTAGTAGAGGTAATAAATTCACTTATATCATTAATGTAGATCACGAATAAAATTGGTCCAAGCACCGAGCCTTGCGGCACGCCAGATTTTACCACGGTTGGGGAAGAAGAACACCCATTTACACAGACATATTGGTAACGATCGGTAAGAACGTTAGTAATCCAGGTGATAATATGCTTGTTAATGTTGAGAGAATTTAGCTTCAGTAATAAACGATAATGGGGTACCTTATCAAATGCTTTCGCGAAATCAATAAATATGGCGTCAATCGTTAATTTATCGTGCACAGCATGATGAAAGTCGGTTATTAATTCAAACAACTGCGTCTCACACGAACGACCATGCAGGAAACCATGCTGATTAGGGGAAAAGAACTTGTGTTCGGTTAAGTATTTCATTATGACCGATGATATGATATGCTTCAGCAGTTTGCAAGGTATGCTGATTAATCTTTTAAGGCACGAAATGAAAGAAAAACACGGCTGCTAACTAACTATTTAATACATTTCTTTTCATCTGACGGAGCAGACCGCAGTGGTGACAGCCCTGACAAAACTGGTTACGGTATGCAAACATTTTCTATGCCTCTATTTTAAGGTATACGAAAATCTGCGTTATTTCACCAAACACAAGAATATATCTCTCCTCGTTCTGGATGTTTAAACGCACCTAAACAGACGCTGTTTGATGAGGAGTTTGAAACAGTAAGCCAAGAGAACATTTTCAATGTCGTATTCAAATGTGACAGAGTAATTTAAAACACTCAACAATTTTGCACACACGCATTATTCAGCGGGAAAGCAGTTATAAACGAAATTTTTTTCATATAAGATTCCAGTATAACAATTAATATATCCGAAGATCATCACACGGTAGTCTTGCATCCTTGTATTAACATTTTTGCTATCTTCAAAAGCATTCCCCATTGTGTTTCAATGGCAGTCTTACGAGTTCGATGCGATCGATGAGAACACTTTAAAAGAATGATTCTGCTACATATCAGAAGAATGGCCCATTACCTTAAATATTTCCACTACAGTATCTTACAATTTTACAATATTCAAAAACTTTTCACTGAGACTGCTGGACATGACGCAGCTAATGCGGCTTCATGAGGAGAGCTGCGGCTCCTAACAAAATTATTCTAAAAAATATGCAAAAATAATAAACAGGTCATACTTTATTTATTATGATATTACAAAAGTTAGTTGATGTAGTACAACTCGAAAATATTTTCGCCTCAATTCATCTATTATGGCAGAGATTACCTCCTGTAACTTGGCGCTTGTTTCCACTTTTTGCACGACATTACGAATTCTGCTATGCTGTACACAGCTCTTTATCGCAGTTCATTCGCAGCGTGTTCTGCTAAATGCCAAGCCGATCATCCGTAAGCGTCTGTATCCTGGCTGTCACGAAAGTAATGCCTGCCAAGTTTTTTTTTTCTTTTGTGTCACTGCTCCTAGTCCTAACTCCATTCTCGCTTTTTGAGCGACATGGACCTTGTCTCGCGTTTGTGATGTCAGAAAGTGTGCCTTGTTTTTTTTTAAGTAGTTTTTCATCTGCCTCCTCCCATCATCATGGTCCCCCATCGTGACCTTCTTTTATCTCCTCTTCCCGTCCCCCAGAGCAGAGTAGCAGGCCAGATATTTATTTTTCAGGCCAACCTCTCTGCCCTTCCTATCAATAAACCCCCTCTCTCTCTCTCCATTTTCGCCTCATTACCTCTTTCTCCTACCTTGCTGCACGCGCACAAGCGCAGGTAGAGTTCACCTGATGCCTAATCCTTTTTTTCGCGCTCAGTGGCATATCGGTAACTATCTCCTGAAGGCATGCTCGAAATTTAGACGCCTGTTTGGAAGCCTAAATGAACACCCCAACCGAGCATGGACGACGTTTTCGTTAGTGCGCACAACATCCCAACGCTGAGCCAATGATGGTATCCTTGCAGTGAACCATAAACCACGCCACCAGTCCACTTATTGCGGCAAAATTGTATTGTGTTGCATTGTATTGCATTGTATTGTGTTGTATTGCATTGTATTGTATTCTGTGGGAAGATCAGTCATCAACAGCATATAACGACGCAAAGAGAAGCAAGAACAAACAGCTAACAACATCAAGACGTTCGCGACCACCGCCTTCCTCCACACGCACATGCCGCATCTCCAATTAAAAGCTCACAAAAAAAAGTGTGCTACCACGCAGCATTTCTGCGCTTGCAAGAAGACACACTACTAATTAATTGAAACATCTTTCTCTTGACATATAGTAATACAGTCTCAACCATGAGTTGTTCGCAATAGCAAACCTGTGGCGTGCTTCGGTTGTAATTCACGTTCATTTTTATGTACATAATAGTAGTGATATCAAGGATGCATACATCCCCACAGCCGTGTGTTTTATGCTTTGTGCAAATTTTTGAGGAGTGGCTCATTGACAAGGTGCCGGCGAGCGATGTGTTTGGATGATTTGTTTTTGTTTAGTATTACTCAAGCACTGGTCACTGTGCACGAAAATATGTAGGCCTAACAGATTTTAAAGAGTGCTTTCAGTGCCATAGCTGTCAATTACGATTGGAAAAAGTGCAAATAAGATTGAGCGAAGACAGGAAACCTGACCATATATCTTGTCAATGCTCCTCAATTGAGGAGTGCTCTACGAGAACAGCAGAAGTATGCTAGCTTTACCACAGTGTGGTAATGTTGCTTAATGCCTCATACCAAAGCAACATAGCATCAAAGCTCTGAGAAACTGTCGCTTGGGTCCAAAATTGCAAATTGGAATTTAAGTTTCATTACGATCGGTTTCATATTTATAACAATGTAAATCAGCTTATCCACACCAAGTGTTGGCACAGAAAGAAAAGCTCCTTATGTTTCTAATCATTTCTGCTTCAAACACTTGAGCCTTTGCTTTTGTATCATTAAGTAGTCCGAAACAAACCTCACTTCAGCCGTATAACTTCATCAGCCATAAAAAATTTATTCGCAGACCCTAGCGGCGTCAGTAATTAGTCTCGTTGGGTGGCATTGTCCGATACGTCGGCTACAAAAGTGCTCCAAATGTAGTCCTCCTGAAACATTTCTTTTCTGCGATTCAAGAATCATTGCCTATATTGTTCAATTTCCTGACTGACTGCACTAATTGTCGCAATTCTGTAGTCTTCTTTATGCATTTGTCGTTTGCTCGTTTGCTATATTCCTCGTCGTTCTTTCCCTGCTTCCCTCCATTTTATTTCGTGTCCGCTATTTCTATAAATATATATGGGCTTTGAAGTTTATAAATGCTTGCATGTGTTAGTGTGTGCGTAAGTGCACACAAGGCCCACATGACATGACATTTCTAGTATATTGGGTCTGTTACCTCGATTTAAAATATGTCAATGCAATGCTGCACCAACTTGTCGTGAACGCTGTTTCGAGACAGTGCAAGTTTACTACGCAAGATGATTATTACACTAGTTCCAGACGAGAAACGATGCACTTTCTCAAATCGCAGTGCCTAACCACCGCTCTGACCACTACGAGCATCATGGGAGCCATTACTGCCCTATTCCAAGTCATCTCACTCGTCCTGAACCTCACAGGCTTAGGTAAGCCCTTGTGAAATTTCAATCAGACTTCATTGGCATCTTGCTCAACAGTCGGTAGCACGAACGGCGTAGCTCTGCAGAAAATGTAATTTTGAATAATCCAGCTTATTGCTCTAGGGAGTGCTGTGGCCTACTCCTTCGCAAACGTGATGAGGTGGGAAGTATTCGGCGCATAGTTTAAACGAAACTATTCAAGAGATCCACAGATGCGCTAGACCCCTCATGTGAGCTTCTTTTTTCTAGGTATCGTTTTTACTGATTTCCTCAACTTCTCTGTCTGGGCATGTGCTGCCAAGGTCCTGGTCGAGAGCCACCAATTAAATACACGCATAATGGGCTGTGCACCATGCGATTAGTATCCAACAACCGCCACCATGTTCCCGAACACATGCACGTTTTTTCTTGGGCAGCTCGAAGTCCCCATCAACGAAGCAGGTTAAAAAGACCTGTCGCTACTATTAGCAACCCCGTCAGTTCATGGCGTGCAAGTGAACTACTGGTAGAGAGTACTGCACGGTCCGGATGCTTTTCAAGCTTTCTCTCTCTTTCTCTGCGCCGTTTCAAGAGCAAACAAAAGTGGAAGGGGCGGAGCCTTCCCACCCCATTTTGCTTCCTAGCTAGTGGTCTTTGAGAGCCCCCTGGAATCCACGACGCAGCTCGAGTCGCGTGCGAAAATGGCTGTCCTTCCCCTTGCCCGGCCACGACCTTCAGGGGGTTTTTCGTGCCCCGGACATCAAAGCCAGGACTAGGCTTTTGAATTAGGCGGACCCCCTGTAAGGAAAAAAAATGTGATATAGTTTACTAAATCTCCTGTCGATATAAGTGGACTATTCTCCACCCGGGACGCGACCAGCATCCCATGATCATTTCTTGGAAGGTGACGTTATTTATTTATTTATTTATTTTATTTATTTAATACTGCGGACATTCTGTATGTCCAAGCAGGCGAGGAAGATACATACATGGGAAAAACCAAAGCAAGTACGATAGTATCGAACAATACCGAACAGTACAGACACACAAAATACGTAATGCAACGGTGCAAGTGAAATTCGGGTTACAGTACAGTTACTAAGCCAAGAGTTATATCGCATGGCGCACTGAGACTTGTCAAATTATTGAGTTATGTGACCCATAACTCAGTTGAAGACAGAACATATTGTCGCATTACATTCTTTTCACCACATTCCGCTTATATATATAGCAACATCCGTTAAAGGACCATAGAAACCTAATATAATTGAGCGTTTTCTTCTGTCGAACGATGCGTTAGTCATTAGAATACATGGATTACCAGTTGGTATTTGCCTGCTACCGCCGAATAATTTATAATTGAATTCCTTCTTTCATGCTGTTTCTGCTTCGGTTTCATCCACCGAACGACGACTGTTACGTCAAGTTGATGTCTTGGTCACGTGATCCAATAGAAAAACACTAATATGATATTTTATATGTAGTTTTAATCCACTACGTCATTTAATCCAGCCTCTTTCAAGTCCTGGAATGACAAAAAATGACCTGTCAGCGATTGTATGGCTGTTTTTCTATTGGATCACGTGCCAAACATCAACTTTCCGTGACACTCGTCGTCCGGTCGATGAAATCAAAACAGCGTCAAGAAGAAAGTCAATTATAAATTATTTAGCGGTCGGAGGCGAGTACCACATGGTGATTCATGTACACGAATGTCTAACGCATCGTTTGAAAGAAGAAAACAAGCACGCAAAAATGTGGTGTCTATAGCCCTTTAACATGCAATGGCCAGTTGTTCATGTGCAATTTTTGCGCTAGTGATAAATCACTGCGTTCTCGGATTCATCAGCTTGCTACACAACCCATAAAGATAGTACACTAATCAATATCCATTTCATACAGTCGCAGCCGTAGCGTCATCTGTTTCGACAGATAATAGCCTGTCTCTACTACTTATGCCGATACTTTGGTTCGCTATCAAAAGAGGCCGCTCCGACTGATATGTAAACCTGTGCCGAAAATATCCGACAGGTTTCCTGCTCACATTAACGGATGGTGTGCTGCCTGCCCTGTGCGCCATCACCAACACGAGCGGATGTGAAACACTCCTCAACGGAAACACCACCTGCGCGGCTCCCATTTCCGTCACGTTGCCAGACACTTTGAACGTCTCAAGAGTGAGTTATTTTGCTTCACATGTACTGCCTGTTGTTCAGTACTGTCGAATTACTATTGGCTACTCCAAACCCATTTGTTTTCGTAAGTAAACCGTGCAACGACACTTCTACCCGTATTCCACAACGCCATCGAGAGTGAAGCATCACGAAGTGCCTTTCGGTCTCGACGGCACGAGTCTCAGTGAGTTGGAAGAGAAAAAAAAAGGGGGGGGGGGGGCTATTTTAAAACCGCTTTTGTCAGCAAGACACGCGCCTCTCACTGCCAAACAAACGTCAACATGGGCAGAAAGTCATGCAATCGGTTTTTACTAAGAATCAAAAATCAATGGAGTACTCCACAGCGTCCCTATGAAAGGGCATGCACTTGTACACCGCGTGGAATAGGCATGGAAAACATACGTACGCACTCACTCTCAGGAACTATTTTTTTTCCAGTAGCGGCGCTTTAAAGGGACGCTGGAGTTGTTTTGATATTCATATCATAATGCAACAGATCTGTAGAAGTGATCTTCTTGAGCATCGTAGTGAAATTTGAAAGCCCTTAAAATATTTATTTAAAAATAATTGTTAAAAATTCTAGCACGCAACCGATTAGGGCGACAACTCACTGCGCGCTCTTAGGCGCCCCTACCCCTATGTCATGAATGGACAATCCTGGAGCCGTATTTTATAAGCTGTCCATTTTCCATTGTCCATTTCGCGTTCATTTCGTCATGTGTCATTGGTCACCGAGATATACCCGCGGTTTTCAAGTGTCTGTGGGAAGCGACCCGGCCATTGGGTTGTCGGCGACCGGACCTCACCATATCGCAGCCAATGGCAGCCAGTGGTCAGGTCCCGTCGCCTACTGTTGACAGAGCGCTGCTATGCTCTTAACCATTGGCTGCATATCGAAGCCAATGGTGAGATCCGGTCGCCAACAGCCCAATGGCCGGGTGGCTTCCAATAGACGCTTCAAAACTGCGGTTATGTCTAAGTGACCAATGGAGCAGGGCTCAAATGGACGCAAAATGGACAATGGAAAATGGACAGCCGACAGAATACGGACCCTGGCCGAGCCTTGTCATTGGGCGAGCCCAATTGACGTGCGCAGGACGGGACACGGCAGGGTGCAGTCTCAACCTGCTTTTTTTTTTCGTGGGCGTCGGCGTGCATGAGTGAAGAGAGGATAGGAGGGGATTTGTTTTTGATCGCCGATATCTTCAGTGCAAATGCAGCTAGCTTTAAAAAATTTGTGGTGTGGAGAAAAGAGATGGAATACTCACCGCTCGTGAGCTTTTCCTAACTTCTTTAAATATCATTTCGTGTCCTCTTTAACCAGACGCGGTATGGACAGGGTTAACAACCTGCATGCAGTCACTGTATGAAACTATTCGCTGCTTTTTCAGTGCGTCAACCAAACCCTGCTCCTCTGCCAAAACGGAACGCTCGCATCGGTAAGCGCCTGCATGTAATATTTTCACATCATTCGCAAAGCTGCCCTTCAGCAGTGGCTCACTGCCTATGGTTATTTGCTATGAAGCGCGACACCGCAAATTCTATACCGGCCGCGGCGCCCATATTGCAATTAATCCGAAATGAAAACGTTAGCGCTGCAAAATTTCTGTGCCTTACTTACTCGGCCAGCGGCGCTCAGGAGTGCCACATACCACTATATACCAAAAGTGATTTCTGGCAGCTTATTTGGTCAATATATTATAAAATCACCAAAAATTGAAGAAACATAACAGGATTTAATTCACGACGCTTCGGCTGAAGGACCAGCCGAAGCGTTTGACAAACATATTAAGGAAGCCAACAGTCACCGAAACCAAGGGGCGTAGGGGAATGTTTTTAATCTTTTTTTTTATTTGTAGTGCCAATCAATCGGTTTAAAGAAAATTACTTTAAATAAAGCAGCAGAAAAAACAACCATATCGCCGGTGGGATCTGTACCCATGACCTCCGAATATCGCGTCCGGTGCTCTTACCAACTGAGCTACAGTGACGGCTGTCCAATCTGCTGCTTTCGTGGGTATTTATGTTTACTGCGTGTAAGCGAACCTTGAGAGTGTTCACCAGCGCCACCCTCGACCATAGCGGTGGACGTAGCACGTCCTGTAATACCGCGAGTGTGACGTGGAACGTCATCTAACGGCGAGGGCGGAAACTGTGCGAGAGCCCTCTTATGCTACCTATGCAACAAGATACAGATGTACGGATTACCCTCGTTACGGGCCCTGCGTAAAAGAAGAAAGACTGCCCGGTGCGATGAGTAGTCGCAAATCCCTTGCTCATTAGGCACAAAGACTCCCAACAATTAGCGAAGGAAAAAAATGGGGCGTCGCTGACATGACACAAGCGCCGAAATGTGGTTGATTTCTGTAGCCTGAGGTCCACAGGCATCGCCATCAAAGAACTAAGCTAAATCACACCGGCCGAAACTTTACCAACAATGTCGAGACATCTGAAGAGATGGACGCCTCCTTGAAACCAAGCATGCGTAGCTTGCAGTACCCATGATGAGATCGGAGCTGCCTGTATGAAGCGGCAAGATCTCGGTGGTTGTGAAAAGTTATCGATATAGGAGCTCTGATGGAGGCGACAGAGCGCTCTGCGGCGTGTTCAATGACGCGCAATATTGCTATGTGGCGCTAAGGCCGCTTGCTGGTATATTCGGGATTCATAAGAAACGCGGCTTTCAGTGCGAATTTTTCTTCACGAATGCTTCATTTGCCTGAAATACTAAGTACGCGGGAAACGCAAAGGACGAGAACGAGAACAGCGCTGTTTTTTTTTTTTGTTTACAGGAGCTTGCAATGTGCTAGCAGGCAGATCAAATGAATCGCGACCAGCCCCTACAAAGAAAACTCAATATTTTACCTTTCTACTTTCAGCTATACAGTATGCGACGGTAGTGCGATCCACATGTGTATGTAGACGAGGCAGCGAAGTAAATACTCATAAATCGACACAGTATAAAAAAAAACGCATATGCATGTTCACCTTTCAGTTCGGCCATGACAGTCGTGGCTGGGCCTGTTAGCTACTGTTCGAGGCGCTGCGGTCTTTTACAGTGCTGGGCATACTCGGTTACATGCAGGCAGGAAAAAAAATAGCAGGCGTCGTTCCAAAACAGCAGCCTTGAAAAAAAGACGGAAATCGCGTGGTTCTCGAGGCCATCTTTTCCCGACGCTCTTAGCAAGTACGAGGAACAGCGCAGTGGTTGCTACGCCAGCACAGTCCGTAGCGCCTCCGCGCGGCAGGTCCAGAAAGAGGTAAACAAGCGAGGGAATGTAAAATACCAAGGATTATTTGCCCAAAGGCTTTCCTTCCTTCCTGGCCGGAGCGGTAGCGCGGGCCACCTCGTGTAGGCGCTCTTAGCAACGGCCGAAAAAAAGTGTTATAGTTGTTATAGCTGACTTTACAAAAGTGACCGCCGCATCCTCCTATAATTTTCCCCTCCCTCTAGTTATGAAGTCTTATATTCACGTCAGGCACTGAGACCGTCACTTCATTTCTCTTCTCTTTAAATCCATATTCGCCACTTATTGTGCCCACATGCCATCTGTTACGCGGTTATGAGTGCAAAAGAATCTTGAAACTTGAACGTCGCTTACTCATCCGAACTGTGTCATCGCTTTTCAGGATAGGCTCGTCATCAACGTCATCAGCACTGTGACGGTGAGTACTACATGCTGTTAACTGCATTGGCAGATCGGGGGTTACCCTGACTAGTGATAATTACGTAACAGCCATATAGCTGTATTCTGAACAGCCGTAATTCTCGATGCGAGCGTATATACGTGAGAAAGCATACATGACGTAAATTTTGTTCTAGGTGTCAATGTGAAGAGAAAAAAAAAGTAAATGGGAGTTCTACAGACAAAGAAGTGATCTCTAAGAACGTTAGCATATTAATTATGTGATGCGAGATGTTGGCAAACGGTGTCGTAGCCGGCTACTTCTACTTGCCTATTACCCGTCATAAGGCTCTTCTCGAAGGCCTTTTCAGCAAAGGCACCTCATTTACCAAAGAAATGAAACTTGAAAGGAGCAGTGAAGCAGCTTCGCGGTACAAATCAAAGATCGAGTGGTCAGTTAACCTTCAGTACCCCTCACTGCGCTTAAGGCGGCAGAAGTGAGAGTTTCAAAATTTAAGTGGTGTATTTTATTCACCCCTTTCGCTTAGAAAATACTTTGTTCATAACTTCTGTAATGACAGCTTCTTTCGTCACTAGCACCAGGTTTTGTTTATCGCCCTGGCCACCATTGGCCCTCAAATCTTATAAAATAAAAACACCCTTCGCAAAAGTAAAAGCAGAGATGTTCTTTGCACCTGTGAAGTGTTTCAAACCTGGATTGTTGCTCAGATTTTCTCTTGTTTGCCTTGAGTTTTCTTAGCAGGATGGCGCTTAGAAAGGTGGAGGCTGCACTTAACGAGGCTTTCCTGTAATGGGAAATTAGTAGTGTAGTCTTGTCACAGCTTCGAGCCCAAATGTCGACGACGAAATAAATGTTCCTTCTTCAAGTTCGCGGCACGGTCGCTGCATGGTTTCGACCTCGTTAAAACCGCCAATAGCCTGGCGGCTGTATGTATGATATATATATATCTGTGTGTGTTTGTGTTTTGTATGTTTATTCAGTTTTT
The DNA here is from genome assembly GCF_052857255.1 of Amblyomma americanum. Taxonomy (NCBI): domain Eukaryota; kingdom Metazoa; phylum Arthropoda; class Arachnida; order Ixodida; family Ixodidae; genus Amblyomma; species Amblyomma americanum. The sequence continues at coordinate 54,026,184 of NC_135504.1, forward strand.
CTTAAAGGCCTAATGGAAGCAACGCGCATACATGTAGCAAAACACTATGTACCACCTATATAATTTCCCACGCCTCATCGTGTCTTGAATCGCAGTGCCTCCTGACGACGCTGTTGGGCACCAATCCCGGCAACATGCTCAACGGACTGGGCTGCATCGTCGCCGGACTTATAGATCGGATTCCTATCCTCAACATCGGGGCGTTCTTCCTCAGGGCCTTGTTCAGATGTAAGTCGCTGCTCCGCGCACACGCTTATTCTGAGCAACGCATGGCTTCACATGATGCATCGACGCAAGCACAGTTCACCCCGATTACAGTTAATCATCATCATCACCACCATCAGCCCGACTACGCCAACTGCAGGGCAAAGGCCTCTCCCGTGTCTCTCCAACTAACCCTGTCCTTTGCAAGCTGCGCCCACTGTATGCTCATCCGCCCACATAACTTTCTGCCGCCCCCTGCTACGCTTTCTTTCTCTTGGAATCCACTCCGTTACCCCTAAGGACCAGCGTTTATCTTGCCTTCGCATTACATGCCCTGCCCAAGCCAATTTCTTCCTCTTGATTTCGACTAGGATATCATTAGGCCGTGTTTGTTCCCTCACCCACTCTGCGCGCTTCCGGTGTCTTAACGTTACATCTTCTTTGTATTTTCAGGTACGTAAAGGAACCTTGGAGACGGGCGCAGCGTGCAAAACTGGACGGGCCTATCTTCCCGCGTATTAAGGTTCCGCTTTATTGTGGAACTCGTTCCCGCTGTGGACGCACCGGCGACCTGTTATTCAAGTGGACTCGGCGACATTCTGGAAGTCGTACATCGTTCCTTCAGTATTCTCTTTGTTTTAATATACCACCATTGAAAAGCAATTGCCCCAGCCTGTGTCATTCCTTCTTGTGGTTCAGTTACACTGTGATCAACGTAATATGTTTGTAGACGGAGGCACATCAAAACGACAGACGTAGTGCAATAGTAGAACTTTCTGACGGACTAGTTGGTACATCTCTATTGAACAGCGTGCGCTAACAGGACGTACACAGGAAACTTGGAGAAAGACGCTTCTTTCCTCTGTCTCCAAGTTTTCTGTGTACGTCCTGTTAGCGCACGCTGTTTAACGTAGTGCAACTTCCATCTCAAGCCTGATTGAAAATTCAGGTGACATATACAGGAACACCGAA
>NC_135504.1:54354859-54406955 GCF_052857255.1 Amblyomma americanum
AAGGGCGCCCCACCGCCCAGGCGGCTTGGATACCCTCCTCCCCCTCTCCCCAACCCCTTTCTTTATCTTATTTGCACTGGCAACTCTCTCCACGAAGCGCGCACCCGGTTCCTCGTATACACTGCTCAGGTCACGGCCGCCCATTGTTCTAACGCCGCCACCCCCCTCTCCTTCTTTGTGAATGACATGACCGCGAGAAGACGATGCAGTATTCTACACACACAGACACGCCCGCAAACGCGATAAGTGGGCCTCCTCATCAGCGCAACCTCGCGCAGATATGCAGATGACGGCGCCACGGCACACACAGCGTGCCAGATACGCTGGCAAGGGCAGAAACGCGCAGACATTGCGACTACTGCAATAGAAGGAAGCGGAGGCCACGTGAGGGCAAAATACATGTATTCACAAAAAGGAAGATAAAAAATGCGGGTCAGCAGAGAGGTATACTGAATCACGTCGTGGCTGGGTGCGTGCTGGAACGCAAAACACGAGAACGCTCCGCACGCGCACCGCTCGGGTCGCTGGGTTATCTTCGATTTTTTTATTTTTGTCTTTTCCGCAGCTCGGATTATGCACGCAACGCCGAGCGCGCACGGAAGGCATGCATGCAAGCGAGCGAGCAAGATAATGTCGATGGCGATCTTCGCCCAACCCAGTTACGCGCGGGGCAAACAGGAGGCACATCGGATGCAGTCGTATACCGCGGGACAACGATGCGATAAGCGAACGCGCGGTCGACTGCTGAATCGAACAGGTCGCCTGGGCACAGCGGTCTGGTATCGGGGGATCAACGTGTGTGTATCGAAGCCGAGCGCGAACTATGAAAGGCGGCCGTAGTACAGTGGAGGGCCCCGGGTTAATTTAGACCACGTGAGGTTAGTAAAGGGGCACACCTTCACACTCCGTCTTCGCCGAAATGCTGCCGCCACGCTTTGCGGATTTTACCTAGCCCCGCCGCGGTGGCTCTGTGGTTAGGGCGCTCGACTACTGATCCGGAGTTCCCGGGTTCGAACCCGACCGCGGCGGCAGCATTTTTATGGAGGCAAAACGCTAAGGCGCCCGTGTGCTGTGCGATGTCAGTGCACGTTAAAGATCCCTAGGTGGTCGAAATTATTCCGGAGCCCTCCATTACGGCACCTCTTTCTTCCTTCTTTCACTCCCTCCTTCATCCCTTCCCTTACGGCGCGGTTCAGGTGTCCAACGATATATGAGACATACTGCGCCATTTCCTTTCCCAAAAGCCAATTATTATTATTATTATTATTATTATTATTATTATTATTATTATTATTATTATTATTATTATTATTATTATTAAACAGCGACCTTGCGTTATGCGCTTGCTATGCCACGATGCCCCACAATCATTCACAGAGGAACTTTACGGGTTCGACTTAGTGCTTTCCACGGATGACTTCCGTAGTCTAGGATGCCAACTGTCATGACTTCAGGCGCGCCCCGGGCCGATTCTGCCCCTCGGAGCTGCTAGCATAAAATAGCATTGGGGGACAGATATGAAAGGGGAATAGCCGCGGCTAAATTTGGATTAACCGCGGCGTCATGAAAACGGGTCGACGTCATTGGCTGGAGGGCATCTGCCGTTTTGGTCTTGAGTTGTATCCGACTATAGCAGCTCTGAACCGACAGGCAGCTATAACTGATCGAACAGGAGAAGGCGGCACCAAGATATACAGGGGTCCCGGAAAAATTCGCGGCGTCGGCGTTGTCAGCGTTGTGAGCGTTGTGAGTAGGTCACGTGACCTTTCTACGTCATCACAACCTGCCCATCGGATAGTCACCACACTTCCCACCGTGGAAGGTGGCAGTTAATGAATAGTCGCTCCGGAAAGGGCAACCTGAACGCGCAAGGCCCACCGCCTGGGAGCACCTGCCATCGCAGGGCAGTGGCGCATCGCTTAACCAGAGCACAACTTGGCCAGTAGGGGTATGAGGACTCCCAGGGATATATGACTGCAAAGTAGAGAATTACCTTCTGCATATATGGGCATTAACCCATTGCGCTATCGCGTCATTCCCTTAAAGGGGCTCTGAAACGCCGAGAGCACATTAACTCACTTAAGCACTGCACTGTGTTGCCATGAAAACCAGAGCCAAATAATACTCTTCTGTACGCAGCAGACGACCCGCAATCACGCGCGAAATTGGCGAGCCCTTCCCGGTGACTTTTTTATGCTCGCACCCCTCCTCCGTCACCCGTGTCTGCGTAGACAAGGTGAGAGGTGGCCATTGGTTAGATTCTTTCAGATTTCAGGCAGCTACCGTGGCCGAGGCCAATAAGCCGCTTAGCTCCGGCGGGTCGGGAAGCTCCGCTCCCAGAGGTGGGTAGGCGAAGGAGCGCCTACTTTCCAGCTTGCAAAAAGTGACGAGATCGGATGGAAAGGCGCGAAGACGCTGAAATTCAAATTTTAACTACAGATAACTATGCTTCTACAAAGCGCATTTAAAAGTCCTTGCTGAACACTATTCGTGAAGCGGCGTGCTTCAATATCCCAGGCATGCCGCTACTTTATTAGAGCCCCCCTTCACAGCCCCTTTAAGGTGGAGCTAAGTGTCCCAGCATTTTTTTTTTCTATGCGTAAAAGTTTTTCCATCCCTCTACCCGAACCGAACGCATTTAAATGTTAAAAACCCCTGGAAAAACACGGGACCTCAGCGACACAGCCGGAACAACCTTTGCACGTTGGCAACTACGCGGAATCCGGATAAGTTACCCCGTCAGCAACACAGGTTGCGTCTTCGACCTATAGAAATGACTTGCGTAGCATCGCACACGGGATAACGACGGGCCACACCGCACCCTACCATACGTTCCAAGGAAAACAAACACGATACCCATACTAGCGTACAGCATATCCAGAGAAGAGGACTCATTCCGCGAATCAATGACGGCCCTGTACACTATCGATTCGTGCCATATATATTGGATAGCAAAGCCATGCGCGTGACATTCGTCCATCATGTATCGCTCGTTTCCCGTACTTTCGCTGACTATACGGGACACTAGCACCAGCAAAAGAAAGGCGAGGAAATTAATAAATGCATCTCGGGCTGTCGCCAAGATAATGAAAGATACCGCGTGAAAAGCGACATAACGAGATAAAATTACAAAACAATTCGCGCAAGGATCGTTACTCACACGCATGCATCTCACATCGATTTCGTCCGCTTTGCACACTCGACATACACTGCAGTATACCGCTTAGTTTAACCGCCCATAGTTCGGAAAGCGTTGCGAAATGCCATATCCTTGGGTCCCTAATGAATGCCACGAGGTTCCAGTTATGCCACGAAATAGCCTCATTTCGCGCAGATTTTGTTGTTGTTTTCTCCGCCAATGCAGTGATGCGTTATTTGTGCCGCATACACAAGAGAACCCTCAAATATACACCCGCGTTCCAGGAGTTCTGTAGCCCAGAGAGAAGCCATTACCGCAGCCAGCGCTGCGTCGTAAGTGGACCCACTTCTGCGCCGTAATGGTTGGCACGTTGAAGTCATTATGGTGGGGGAAAAAATGGTTTTATTTCTTGGCTTTCTTTGGCTTTGTTGGAAGCACTACTATTACTGCACGCTTCTCCAAATCGATAACAGGGGCTGGAATCGTGCAGCCATGTAAATTAATGATGAGAAGAAGGCAGGGTAGCTGTCACCTCTCGGTGGACACCTCAACCGCGCCTTGAGGGCTGGGAGTAAGGTGGTAGTGAAAGAAGAAAGAGGTGCGGTAGTGGAGGGCTCCGGATTATTTTCGACCACCTGGGGATCTTTAGCGGCGAAAAGAGGAGCACCAGAGAAAGGCGGTGGGAGGAGGGGGTCACTGCCACGCAACTTTTGATGCGATTGTAACCTCTCACTGTTCTTTCGTATCAGTGGAATGGAACCAGATTCTTTAAAAAAGAAACGCTCCAGAAGGCCGAATAGCAGATAGCATCAGTGTTTAAGGAAACAGGAAGTGCTTCAAACTCAATTTAGTGGGACGACATTGTTTTTTTTTTATTTCTCACCACTTTAATATAAGCCGCATTCATTCGAATAATGAACGCAGTTGTTGCTCCCCCCCCCCCCCCCCAAAAAAAAAAACTGTGCAAATTCGGAAAGTAACACTACAAGCCAAAACACAATGCAGGGCTAGTTGCTGATCTGTGTTTCATTTTTGGCCGCCCATCACGCGATGTCTCTGTGCTGGTCTACAAAAAGTAGCGCTGAATTGATTTAGAAAAAAAAAGGGGGGAGGGTAAACAAACATTACCATTTTTAATTTGGGGAAAGTGTTCGTCTATTAGGCGTGTAAATAAGGTATTCAAAAACACGCCACCTCAGGTGACGCTGTGGTCCCGGGTTCGAACCCCGGAGCAGGACGAATTTCTCTAACTACAAAGTTTCCGTGAAAGCTGTACAGCTTTCCTTTGTAGCCTTATGGCTGCGCTTGGGGAATCGCTAATGAGCAATTACTCCCTTATTACAAATCTACTCCACCTTCGGAGATTCTCCTGAACATTCGAACAATATACCTCAGAAAGTGATAGATCGATGACCATGTACAGCGAGCTCGCCCAAAGTCGGCGTTTAGTGGCGTAAATGAGGGCCTTTCACAGAGGTTCGCTTTTGCCTATTGTCACGTGAGTCATCTCTGCAAGACGAAAACAAAGAACAAGGTGGTGGACGCCCCGTGCAAGTGCTACAGTGAGGATTGCAAGTGAGCATGCAACAATGCGGTAAGAAAGAAGGGAACTGGCAGCTACAGAACGTGCGTCGTTCAGAGCGAGTAAAACTACCGTTAATTCCTGTGTACAGCCCGAGGGGTATACATTTCCAAACTGAAATTCCGGGCTTAGTGGACTTTCTGTGGATGCACGGAATTTTCATTTTTAATATCGCCCAGTGAAACATGAAATGCCCGTGGTGATTCTACTGCTCCGGGCACGGACAATATACCCAGTGACGTTCCACGAATTAACCGAAAATTGTATTAGTCCAAAAATACCTATTTCATGCCATTTTTCCCTCCAGCGCCGTGAAAACCGTCAATTCCTGGAACTGCTTAAAAGTTCCCTTTTTGCCAAGTTTTAGCCACCCGCCGCGGTGACTCAGTGGTTAGAGCGCTCCGCTACTGAGCCGGAGTTTCCGGGTTTGAACCCGGCCGCGTTTCGATGGAGGCGAAACGCAAAAAGCGCCCGTGTGCTGTGCGATGTCATTGCACGTTAAAAATCCCCTGGTGGTCGACATTATTCCGGAGCCCTCCACTATACGGCACCTCTTTTTTCCTTCCTCCTTCCACTCCCTCCTTTATTCCTTCCCAAACGGCGCGGTTCGGGTGTCCACTGAGATATGTGAGAAAGTTACAGTAGCAGCATATCGTTTCCTCATAAACCAATTTTCAATTTTTTTTTCATGTTTTATCCCTCAAATTTCGTGAAAAGAAAACCCCGAATGGAACTTTTTTTTTAGCCAAATAGACCAAGCGCAGACTGTATGCCGAAAACTGCGGTAGTAGCTCAAAGGCGGATTAAGTCGACACGTGCGGACGGCTTTCGAACAAGCAGCAGTTCCAACACATGTGCGGAAAAATCAGGAGGGTTATTTGTCACCTAGCCGCGTTACTCATCCCGAAGGCACGACAAAGCAGGTGTTTAGTAAAAAAAGAAGCGAAAAAGAAACAATCACGCTGCCATAAAAGGCGAAACAATTCCGTCCAAAAATTTGCACTTTGTTTACTTTTCTATGGGCGATAAATGCGAGGCGACATACGGGACTGGCAGATGTTGAGACCGGCGCGCTGCACACACACCGCGGACAAAAGAAATACGAGCGGGTTATTTGAAAGAACAAAAAACTAAACAAAAACAAAAATAACCGACGCAGAACATACATAAACCGGGTTCGTTACCCTTTTCGAGCAGCGGTCGTGGCAACTTGGAAGTTCTGATTAACCGACACCAGTCAAGCATTCAACCCCGCGAACTATAGAGCTTAGCATTATGCACCTACCGTTCTGCTTGTCCGGTTTCGCGCTTCTTAAGAATTGCTTCACTCTAAACGGTAGGGAGTAATAAAGGGAGTAAACCGTCCTCTGGCACACTCCCCTTTATAGAAGAGCGCGCTAGGGGACTGTTTACTCCACTTTACTCCAACACAGGCGCATTTGTGTTATGGGTGTGCGAATGGTACTCCTTCGAAACAGAATCGAATATTCGTATGACAATTCGCGCTTGCGCGACATTCGTACAAAAAGAATGTCGCGCAAGTGGCGAATTGTCATACGAATATTCGATTCCTATTCGATTCGGTTTCGAAGGAGTACCATTCGCACACCCATAACACAAATGCGCCTGTGTTGGAGTAAAGTGGAGTAAACAGTCCTCTAGCGTACTCTTCTATAAAGGGGAGTGTGCCATATTCGAAACCGAATCGAATATTCGTATGACAATTCGCCTATGATATCTGAAAAACAAGAGCTATTTGTCTCTTGAAACTTTATGCGAGGGTAAGAATGGGCAAATCGAAGGCGAATACAACAGCTTAGAAAACGATATTGCTTTGAGGCATTAGCGACGACGCTGTTATCGCTGTGAAGCGGGCGGGCAGGGTGCTGCCATGTTGTCAACGTTAAGTACGCAAGCAACGCAAAGACTGCAACGCAAAATTAATGCGCTTAATGCACTTAAAACCAGTCTAATGTAATTTTAAAATAATTTTAAAGGCTGCTTGCATTAAATTTTATGCGAATAATGTTTGTTCATGTTTTTGCACCGTGAATGTGTCGTGTACGAAAGTGCGCTTGGCGCCGCTCGAAGCAACGCTAGCAACCTTGGGCAGCGCTCGAAGGCCCTCGAAATCTCGATGGAGTTCCGTGCTGCTCCGTTGACTCGATAGGCTATTGACTCGATCGCCATTGAAACTGCCCGTGCGGCAGCGCTCGATCGCCTTTGAGTCGATAGACTATCGGTTCGAGGGCCCTCGAAATGCCCGTGTGACAGGGGTATAAGGATAGGTACGCGTGGCGGTCAGCTGCTCCCTGAGAGCGGCCAATGCGTGCTGTCAGCGCGATAGTGTGAACATGGCGACAAAAACTGCGCGCATCGCGTGCAATGATTAATTGAACACAGTCGTCCAGATGAGACCAATGCTTTTCTAAAACACGGAAACACGCTGGCGCACCTCGACAGACCCAATCGACATTTCCACTGCACAGTGCGGGCAGCCCCGGCGATTTCTCAGTGTCTCCCAGCTTATTTTTTGATGAAAAAGTGACGAAAATTGTCAAATTATACATTAAAAACTGCATAACTATTAGTTCTATTTGCCGCCATTGAATAAATAATGGCTCACCTGCAAATGCAATTTTTTGTTCGTCCATTTCGCCGAGGGCAGAATCAGGTCGTTTTCAGCAACATTTAAGGCATGGCGGCGGGCGCCTGCTTTGCTCCGCATGTGGCAGTGACCCCGGGACATGGGGTGGAGAGGGGGAAGGGGCGGCTGCCCCCCCCCCCCCCCCCAACATTTACCCACACACGTAATAAACAGCGCTGTTCCCTACTCTCCGGAAATAACTCCCTCGGAATCCAGCCCTGTCGCCTCCATTTTTTTCTTTCTGCGTGTCGCAAAATAAAATGCGAAAAGAAAATATCCAAGAGTTAGAAGAAGAAAAGGCAGCGATCCCCGCACGGTCACCGGCGCGAGACTGCGCGGTTCGCCGCCGTAGAAGCAAGCACGGCGGTTCATGTGCCCTGTGTCAGCTGCTGCTCAGGCGAGCAGGGCGACAGCAGCTGCGAAGGAGGGAGACGCCGTAGGCGATGCTTCGGTGCACCCGCCCCCTTACGCAAGCCCCCATCCACGCAAGGGTACGCGAGAGAGCGAGGACCGGAAGTGGGCGGAAGTGGCGCAGAACTCGCGCGCGCCAGAGCCTTCCGTAGTCTGGTATTGTCTAAAGGACTGCAGCGGAGAAGAAAAGCGATGGCGTCTCTGACCGCCCACGTGCAGTTACCCCCCCCCCCCCCCCCCCCCACACACACACACACCCCGTGCCATACTCCTCCGTTAACCCGAAACTTTCACCGTCTTATTCCGAGGGCACACGAAGCGACCACTGCCTAAGCACTGTCCGTGAGATTTTTGTCGAGGCCTCAGATGGCCCATTGACCAACTCGGCACTGTCACACCGAATTTCCTTGGGATCGTTAACACTGGGCTAAAATATCCGTACCCGAAGAGGCGGATTCCCCACATAGGAGCAGCTCACGGACGAACCCATGACGTCACCTGACGTAAGCAGGCCGCCGTGCAGTCGAAAGCATCCTGGTCAGAACGCCGGACGACGGCAGTCCGAGCGAACGCGCTTCACGTCTGAAGCCTTTTTTTGCGCTTTGAGGCCCGTAAACAGAAATGAGAACTCTTTGGATGCCAGGCACCAAGCTTAGCTTTTATTCTCAATTCCAGAGCCGTGTTAGTCGTCAGAATAAAGTAGCCTTGCCTTAAGCGGTAGCCGAAAATCGTCGCGGCGTCACGTCACATGCTGCTCAAAAGCCTAGTCAATGATTCGGACCGCGGTTCGAATCCCTCCCTTAACGACGTGTATCAAGCATTGGTCGCGGGCTCCTTTGAGGCTTCTAAAGTGCCCTGCGCATTTACAACACCGCAAGGAAGCCGCGGCGTCCTTACCGCATGCCTTGTAAAACCGGTGGTTGCGCTGTCAAACAGACAGGCGAAATAGATCTTTTTTCCGGGAAGTGGAAAAGGCTTCTCGGAAAGTAGTCAGTATACTTGATGTGCCGCAGTACCACCATATATTAATCACATGCAACCCGGCTTTAGAGTTTTACCATAGAGAAGGCGCGGAAGAGCCCGCTATTCCGGTATCATCATCATCATCGTCATCGTCAGCCTTACTGAACCCACTGCAGGGCAAACGCCTCTCCCATGTCTCTCCAATTAACCCTATGTGCATACGCTAATACGTCTTCGCCATGCTAAGACTTAAAGGAGCATAGACACCTAACGTTTGGGTGCGTGTTTTTAGTTTGCAATGATGCGTAAGGCATTGTTATACACGGATTGCCACCTGGTATTCTCCTACGTGCGCTAAATAATTTATAATCGCATTTTTTCTGTCATGCTGTTCCGGCTTCAGCTGCCGAATAATGACGTCAAAGAGTGGTTTTATTCCCCGTGAGACATGAAAAAACTGCAATATAACCGCTGCTTCCACATTCATTGCCATTCCGGCTCTTGAGGAACGCTGGTTTCAGCACTGTATCGACGTTTTTCCATGCCACACGTGACACAGAAGCACTCTGACGTCACAACAATCGTTTGGCCCTTAAAGCCAAAGCCGAAACAGGATGACAGGAAAAATTCGATTATAAACTATTTAGCGGTCGTAGGTTAATACCGTGACACAGTGATTCGTACGTAGTAGTGTCTTCCGCATCGTTGTAGAGAAGAAAACACTCCACCAAAATTAGGTGTCTATACCCCTAAGACGTTTGAACCTTGATGTGCTCGTTAAATATTAATCTCATCCCGACCTCTCCACAGATTAGCCTCGGAACCCAAGGCAAGTGAATGACACAAATGAATACAAGAGCGCGGGCGCACAGTTGACGGCTCCCGTATACGAAAAGGGTCCTTGCGAGAGAGAAGTCGAGGTCGGATTCCAAGGCGCAACAAGCGCCCGCTCGAGACGAGAACTCGCGTCACGTGTCCCGTACAGGGCGTCCGCTCGACAGCGCACGACGTCCTTTCTACGTCGCATCAGGGATCCTCGCCGCCTACGGCAGCTACAGCAGCGCCTTCGGCGTCGCGCCCGTGACGAACGCAGAAGCAAGCAGCCGCGAACATTCCCGTAGCGTGCGGTGGAGAGACGGCGGGGATTCCGCCCCCTGCCGACAGCTAGCGGCTCAGCTGCGCAAGCGCCATGCGGAGAGTGACTCACTGCGCCTACACGTCACAACTGCCGGGCTTCAGGGAAAAAGAGAAACACAGGAGGCTGTTCCACAAGTGCTGCGCAGTTAGCGCACTGAGCAGGGTTCCGCGCTTGAGCTGCGATCGCTAAGCCTGTGTGGAGGCGAGTAAACCTGCATTGTATAGATGGTAGAATTCCTCCGAAACAAAAAAAATCAGTTGTTAAAGCTTTTCTTTTTATCTGAGCAAGAAACTAATTAGGAGAAAAAAATATAAACTCTAAAATTTCGATTGGCTCGTTTAAAATTAGGAGGACGATTAAGCTTCGCCTTTTAAGAGTGGAACGCGATAGCGTGTTGCAGCACTGTCAGGGAGTCCACGGAACGCCATCGCCTGTTCGGCGCGACGCGTGGTCCGTTGGATAATTTAAGGAAACATAATAATAAATGGTTTTTGGGGAAAGGAAATGGCGCAGTATCTGTCTCATATATCGTTGGACACCTGAACCGCGCCGTAAGGGAAGGGATAAAGGAGGGAGTGAAAGAAGAAAGGAAGAAGGAGGTGCCGTAGTGGAGGGCTCCGGATTAATTTCGACCACCTGGGGATCTTTAACGTGCACTGACATCGCACAGCACACGGGCGCCTTAGCGTTTTTCCTCCATAAAAACGCAGCCGCCGCGGTCGGGTTCGAACCCGGGAACTCCGGATCAGTAGTCGAGCGCCCTAACCACTGAGCCACCGCGGCGGGGCTTAAGGAAACGGCCTGTCTCACATATCTCGGTGGACACCCGAACCGGGCCGTGAGGGAATAATAATAATAATAACTGGTTTTGTGGGAAAGGAAATGGCGCACTATCTGTCTCGTATATCGTTGGTGTCCTGAACAGCACCGTAAGGGAAGGGATAAAGGAGGGAGTGAAAGAAGAAAGGAAGAATGAGGTCCTGTAGTGTAGTGCACCGGAATAATTTCGACCACCTGGGGATATTTAACGTCCACTGGCATCGGATCGGCCTTGTCTTTAGCGCGTCTTTACTATCCTGTCTTTCTATCCGATCTTTCAATTCTCCTGCGATCTGCACGTGGTAGCGACTGTGGCCCTTCTTGAGCCAGTGAGCAGGCCTGTGCACTTTCCTTTTCTTTCTTCCTGGCAACTATCTATCTATCTACCAGCACACGGGCGCCTTGGCGTTTTTCGTCCATAAAAACGCAGCCGCCGCGGTCGGGTTCGTACCCGGGTAGCCGAGCGCGCTAACCACTCAGCCACCGCGCAGACACCAGAGATGCGTTTCTCAGTGGACCTTTCTCCGTTTTGCCTGTTATAAAAACCTGTGCCTCTGGGTCTCCGCTCCTGGGAAGCAGAGATAGCGCCTATTCGCCCGCCTTCCGTTTACGACCACTTCGCCATCGCATCACTGTGCACGAGCAGTGCTCAGGTAAGTCCGGACGTACACGAAAACACTGGGACACAGTCTCGTATCCAAAACGCAGTCGCCATGTGCTTCTTGTGTACAGCGGGGGCTGATGAACTCACGACCCTCTTTCGCGCTCTAGTCGCAGCACACACCGCACATGTTCCAGACTTGCTACAGCTGCCGCAGGTAAATTGCCACACCTCGCCTATCTTTACCGCAGCCATCGGGCCGTAAAGCAGAACACCCGGAGGGGGCAATCGTGGACTTCGGAGACAACCGGAAAACCACTGGCGCTGGGCCTAACAACCGCATGCAGGACGGCGCTGCAGGAGAGAGAGACCCTATAGCACGCGTTGCAACGCGAACCATCCCATTGCAGCCTTTGGAGATCCGCGGACGAAGACGCTTCATCAACGGTCAAACCCGAATTCCAATTTATTTACTATACTCTGCTTAATAAAAGAAACCGTGCCCACAACACACATCACCTCTGAACAAGTTTAACTAGAGGGGGACCTCCTAAGGTAATGCGTGGTATGTGGGCATATCCGTATATGCAGATGGAGGGTAGTGAATAATAATAATTATTGGTTTTGGGGGAAAGGAAATGACGCAGTATCTGTCTCATATCTTTGGACACCTGAACCGCGCCGTAAGGGAAGGGATAAAGGAGGGAGTGAACGAAGAAAGGAAGAAAGAGGTGCCGTAGTGGAGGGCTCCGGAATAATTTCGACCACCCGTGGATCTTTAACGTGCACTGACATCGCACAGCACGCGGGCGCCTTAGCGTTTGGCCTCCATCGAAACGCGGCCGCCGCGGTCGGGTTCGAACCAGTGAATAAATTTGAGTTTGACCGTTGATGAAGCGTCCTCGTCCGCGGAGCTCCGTTGGCTGCAATGGGGTGGTTAGCGCTTATTGGGCATAATACGCAGCTGTATCTTACGAGGTTCCGAAGTTAAACTATCGGTGGGATTGAAAAAATTGGTTGTTGGGGAAAGGAAATGACGCAGTAACTGTCTCCGATATCTCCGTGGACACCCTAACCGCGCTGTAAGGGAAACGATTAAGGAGGGAGTGAAGGAAGAAAGGTGCCATGCATGCACATTAAAGATCCCCAGGTGGTCGAAACTATCGCCTTGTGCATTTTGAGTAGCGCTAATATGCAAGATCAGTGAAATGCCATAAAACGGCGCAATAATAACACGACTATACAAACAAAGCCTTAGAGTAAAGCACGGGTTTCACAAACCAAGGAATCAATTCCGCAGTCAACATTTACACAAGAGCTGGGAAGTTAGGAGTACGGCAGACAACCCCAGTCGACGGGCGAAGGACAACAGGCAAGAAGTGCCAACACTGAGCACAGATGCACCGAGGTTTCCTAGGGACACTAGAGGTTCAGGTGATAGCGGTAGGCTCTCTACAGGTATTCTTTTTTTCTTGCTGAACGCACTCAGTGCGCGACGAAGTGACCCCACGGAGGCTGAATTAATGGTTTATGGGGGTTTAACGTCCCAAAGCGACTCAGACAACGAGGGACGCCGTAGTGAAGGGCTCCGTAAATTTCGACCACCTGGGGTTCTTTAGCCTGCAATGAAATCGCACAGTACACGGGTCTCTAGAATTTCGCCTCCATCGAAATTCGACTGCCGCGGCCGGGATCGAACCCGCGTCTTTTGGGTCAGCAGCCGAGCGCCGTAACCACTCAGCCACAGCGGCGGCTGCTGAATTAATGAATTGGGCGTTTATAGCACCAGGACGACTAGTTGCCACAGCTACTTTTACGGTTAGCAAGGTTAAAAACGATTCTGGCGGACACCTTTCGCTAAATGTGCAAGTTTACGCTAGCAGACACAGCGAACTGTGGCATATTCCAACATGCCGCACAATATATGGTACATATAGCCTAGCAAACACGCTGCCCCGTCTTTTAAGTAAGTTTCATGCCGAAAAAGTTGATGTATCACGAGCATGCAAAAAAAAATATACATGATGTATGCGCTACTTTTTAGATTTCACCATGCTTTCACTGCTTCCTTATCTCTTTCGTTCCATAAAGTGTTGACCTGATTTGAATAACCAATGACAAGTTTTTCTGTGCAGTATATTCTTCTGTTGCTTTTTTGTTATCATTTTTTGTGTACGCTTCATTTCCTCATTGTCTTTTCTAATGATTTTTGTGCATGTGCGTTGCCTGCTGCCCTGCAATGTAGGGGTCGATGGGTATGACAAGCCACAATTTCTGGCTTTTTTCCCTCGACCCTCACCATGTATACATGGGAAATAAAGTTGATTTGAAATTGAAATTGAGACACAGTGAGTTTCGCTTTAAAAAATAAACAAAAAAGGCCTCCGGCGCGGTCGTGTGCACAAAGCCTCTAAAGTGGTCAAAATACTCAGGGCAGAGCACATGTCCTCGTCAAAAATATGCAGCCCACCAGGTTTGCCCCTGGACCGTGCGGAGTGTTTCGCTATGCATCGCCAGCGTTACAAATATCGTCAGTGAGAGGAACCTGTATACGCTACAAGGACGGCTCAGTAGCAAAGACTATTCATTACGGCCTGGAGGCTCGCTGTCATGAGGCTGCCCTTATAAAAATGGTCTATAGACTTCTTATAAACTACTGCCTTCCTATAGATGTTTCTTTTTTGTCTATTCATAGAATATAGGCTACATGTCTAAAGACAAAAGTCAACAAAAATTGTATGGCCATAAATCTATATATTGTCTATAGCATCTCTATTGCATAGAGTGTTCTCTAGCATTTGTCTCACAGACAGTCTATAGACATTGTAGACAGAAGTCTATGGACAGTCTATAGACTGTGAAAAAAGTTTTTGTAAGGGTCTGACCAGTATGCACTGCGGGAGCGGCCAGCACCGATTGGACACAAATCCTGTCTGGAAACTCCGGTCATAGGGCTCGCCTCGATGAAGCGATGCATTCAAGCAGAACCAAGGCATTACGCCTCAAAAGGTCGAGATACGGGCAACCGTTACGAGACAGTCGACGGAAAATAAGATACACAATGTACAACAGGCTCACCCTGCATGCAGTGTATGGGTGACATTCGACGTTCATGCAGCGCTGAAGTGTGTGTGTTCTTCCTCCATAGCCATATCGAGCAAGGCTTTCTTCTTTCGAGATAGCAGCGTTGAAATAAGGGCACTTGGGAAGTACCAGCGCAAGGAATTAGGGTCAAGCCCTCGAACAATACCCGCCGCTTCTTCAAAACCAGGGCGTGCTGATAACAGCCGGCGACCACTCCACGCATGCGCCGTACTACACAGTGCGTGAGCGAGGTAGTATATATGTTAGAGAGCGCTCTGGGCTCCTCTTTGTTGGGCCCGCCGGCGCCGATGTCTGGTCACCACAGGCCGGGAAGCCAGCGGTTGCACGCCAGCGCTCTGGCACGAGACAGGGCCTGATAAAGCTGCGTTCGGGCGAGGGCTGCGGTGCCGAGTGAGAATTGGCCTCCGTTAATTTCGTCTGATATTTTGAATACACTGCGCCAAAGCGCTGCTCAACGCAGGAATGCAAACGCGTGCGATGGTTACGCTCAGTGCACGCTTTGCCGAAAATGACGTCATTACTATCCAGCCAATGACAATACTCCCGTCTGGTGACGTCACCTCGCTCCAGTCAATGGCAATACTCCCATTAGGCGATATCGGTTCCCTGCAGCCAATGGGGGAATTTTAAGACCGACGACGCAATTTGGCCGTGGGGCTTCTAATGCTGTCGCGTTAATGATCGGCAACATAATCCACATCGTGGATCTCAGGTGGATATACTCCAGCCACCTTGTGCCAGTACGTTCTGCAGTTGCCACTGGCGTTCACGCGACAGTGCAGACCAATAAGGCGCAAAAGCTGAAAGCGAAACAACGTCCTCACATCGGAAGAGGCCCGGGGAATCTTTCCGAATGTTGCGCTGCAGGCGAAGTCCGCCCCCCTGCGGAAGACTCCGCTCTGACTCACGGTCGCGCTCCCTGTATACCCCCCTTATACTTCGACGCCTCGGCAAAGCGCCCAGTGACGCTGTTCAAACGCGAAACAAAGGCAGGAAAGTGGA
Organism: Amblyomma americanum; assembly: GCF_052857255.1. NCBI lineage: Eukaryota > Metazoa > Arthropoda > Arachnida > Ixodida > Ixodidae > Amblyomma > Amblyomma americanum. The sequence goes on from NC_135504.1 coordinate 54,370,267, forward strand.
GACGGTCGGGGGAAGTAGCGCCGAAATGGATGAAGCGGCGGCAGGGAAAGTTGGCTAGTCAGCCTGCAACTTTGCAGCAACAGTGACAGTTGCGGTTCAGTGAATTCGCGAGACCGAAACCCCGACGACCGCAGCCGCGGATTTCCGTGAGGGCTGGGTGCAGAAAAGGCTCGTGAGCTAAAGGTGTTTGTGTACGTCTGGCCCTCAATTATTACAGCACACGGAGATAGAGAGGACCAGCTAAAGCCGGCGGGCGAACAGTGCTCGCCGTACGACTAAAGCTGCAGGGTGCATGGACTGAGGGCTTCTCCCAAGACGGAAGGGAAGGCGACAACAAGCACCACACAAGATCTACAATTCTTAGCCCGAATAAGAGTCATTTCCTACTTCTCCTGGTGAGCTTACGATCAAGAAGAAATGGGCATGAGTAGGGGAATTTAATGCGGGGGGGGGGGGGGGTAACGAATGGCTTTTGGGGTTAATGGAATGGATTCCAGGACAGGGCAAGCGTAGCAAGTGGCGGCAGAAAGTCAGGTTGGCGCACAAGAGTCGGAAATTTGTGGTAGCCAGCAGCTGCACATAACAGCGCTTAATCGGAGGGATAGGAAAAAGGTCTCATGCAGTGGACGCAGTTAGGCTGATAGTGGTGAGCCATGGCTAACTCGTACCACGCTGCGCATGACGCATCATGATGCGCAGTGCAGTGAACGCTGAGGAGCCTCATGACGGTGGCACCGTGATACGCGCTCCACGTGTGTGTGGTCCCTGGTGCCCTTCAGCACTTACCGGCCGTGCCAATCTCGAGCTCATCCCCGAAACAAGTAGCGCCTTGCGGCCGCGTTACTTTCTCCGACCTTTGTTCCGTGCACACGCGCCGGTAGACCCTGTTTTCTTGGGGGCCGACGCCTCTCCCAGCGCCTCGAACCCTTCGCCAAGGGCGCCGCCGCTGGCCCAGAAATGAAAGCACACCTTCGTCTACGCCGCAGAATCCACGGCGAGTCCACGATATGCCCATTTGACGCCGGATTAAATGATTCTCTCTCTCTTTCTCGCCAATCCCTTCCCCAGCCAGCGAGGCGTCGAAGTCGGCCAGAGTGTACAAGTAGAGAGGGAGAAAGACCCCGGCGCCAAGACGTCGAAGCAGGGCTTCTCTGACGTCGAAGAAGAAACTGGGCCGCCGAGCAGTCCATCGGCAGCGGCAGGACCGGCGTTGGCGCGAGGCCGTCGAACCGCGCCAAAAAGACGGGCCGGCGCTCCAGAGAGGGGACGTGAAGGCGGCCGGGCGCTGTTGCCGCCGCTGCTAGGGACGTCAAGAAAACCGCCCCCGATTTGCGGGACGACGCTGGCGCAGAGAAGAGGACGACAGAGAGAAGGGTGGGCAGCAGCAACAACCCTTCGCTGAGGGCAACGTCGCTAGGCTGCCGCTGATGGCCTGCTGGCTGTCTGCCCGGTCTTTTTTCCCGGACGTGGTTGACGACGATTGACGAGACTTTCCACTGGGGCGATGCACGAGGCCCAGAACGCGGAAACCGGGCCAGCTATTACGGCGACAGCTTTCTTCGAGGAAGACGGAGTCGCCATCGGCCTTGTAGAGATCTCAATGCTTTCCATGGCAGCAGGTGTCTGCGCTACTCCCAGTGGTGCTCCCATGGCACGGGTGAGGATGGAGCCGCGGTCACTGTCATTTCGTCACCGGCGGGAGCGAACAGTCATGCTGTCTTCCAATAACGCTCACATTTCCAAAGTTCCAACACCGAAGAGTGGGTGCTACGACTACTTTGGAGAAACAACGACAGGGTACTTTGTGGTCATCCGATTCCAACGCCAGTTCGAACCTGCGCAATGCTGATGAGTTCACCTTGCCTAAGTGGGACAACCGCCCACGTACATACGCGGAGGCTGTTTGCATGCTCAAGTACAGATGTGCCAGGTCGCAGATCTATGCTGAAAATTGCCGATTTTAATTAACGTCTAGGCATCGTTACGGTGGAGATATTGACGTCAGAACATTTGCAAAGCTAATCGCGCCAGCAGCTAAGAACCTCAAGCTGTTCAATCGCACGAAATGATCCGGATCGGCAAAGCAAGCTGAATCATTTGCGCCTGCAGAGATCGCAGCCAATGCTCTCAACACAACGGCCTTCACAAACAATGAATTCCATGCCAGTCTGCAAGACGACCGTTACTACGCACATCACTACATGAAATGACCGGACCTGTTAAAACCTCACAATATCTCCTCCCCCTGCCAATCTCCTCCCCCTGCTTACCGCCGGCGCACGTCTCACCTTTCCTTTCATTAAATTTATATCTCCCTCTCTCTAAAGCCAGGCTCGTAGGGCCAATCTGTCATGAAGATCGAACACCTTTCCTGCGCGTCGGACTCATTAAACCGCTGCAAAACACGTCAAAAGACCTTCGTAGAGCACCCGAATCTCGCGTACGGCACAGGTCTCCGCCCACATTCGCGATGCTCTGAACGACCGCAAACCCATCAGCCGGGCACAGGCTACATTCAGCAACTTTAAAAACACTGCCTCGAAGATGGGTAACTTCTCCATCGTCCTGCGGCGAAAAGGTGACAACGACACACACCATGTTGCGAAGCGGGACAAAGACCCTATCCTCGGACCTTTCTGGAGTCCGACAAAGCTAACTCCACTCAAATAATGCATTCAATTTATGCCCCGAGGCAGTAATCAGAATATGCACAAAAGGAAAAAGTGACAACTGCACCACGCGTTCACTCCCAGAGAAAGCAGCCCGAGATGACTGATGGTGTTCAGCGGCGCAAGGACATCTTAGGGCCGAAGATCGTCAGCAAATTGATAACGACTACAGAAATTTGCGGAAATGACGATATAGTGACAAGACCACGCATATTTCCGCGAAAGCTCGAAATATGCACCGGCGTAAGCCGTTTCCACGCCATTTGGATGCACAGCAGACGAGCCGCATCGCGCGGTACCTGGTGCGGGACGCCGGCGACCGGAACAAGCAGAGCGCGAAAGCTGCACAACAGGGACAACAGCACAGCTCGCGCAAGTCACCGCCGGCGAGTCAGGAGGGGAAGGGGGTGGGGGGGGGAGGGGGGGCTCTAAAGAACCTTCGCAACTGGTTTCCACATACGCACACGGGGGCCTTGATGGTTAGCGAAGTGGCCAGCCTCGCAATGTCGTTGGGAGCCGCTTGCTAAACCTCACGGGTGACCAGAGATGGGTCAGGCCCGGAGAGACATGGCCATAGGAGTTGCGTTTCTCGGCTGGGAATGACGGCGCAAGACGTGCGGTAATGGACGGTCACCGAAACGTTGGACGAACCGTACATTACGGTAACTAAGAAATGGGAATTGAAAAAAAAAAAAACTGAACGGCGAAGCCGCTATACCAGCAGGTCACAAACACTAGAACACTACTAGAACGTGCGTGGTGAGGAAAATGACAGGGCTGCACCATAGCGTCAAGAGAGGGGTAGACAGCGGAGTGGGTTAGGGAATAAGCGCCAGTTAATGATATCAGTGGTTTGGTTCATGGGGGCTTTAACGTCCGAAAGCGACTCAAGCTATGAGAGACGCCGTAGTGACGTGCTCCGGAAATTTTAACCACGTGGGGTTCTTTAACGTGCACCGACATGGCACAGTGCACGAGCCTGTAGAACTTCGCCTTCGTCGAAATTCAACCGCCACAGCCAGGATCGAAGCTGCGTCTTCCGGGTAAGCTGCCGAGGCGCCATAACCACTCAGCCACCGCAGCGGCTAAATGATATCTATGGCTAGTGACAAGAGGACATGATCCCATTTACCTCGACACATGAAACGTTGAAATTGCCTTAGGTGTCAATGCCATGTCGAAGCACTAATGATTCCATGAAAACGCTGGTGAACAACGGTGGGCATTTTAAAGATTACTGAATGAACTTGGACATTGCTCTCTTTTTTCAATCTTTCTGAAGTATTTTGGCGCCCTTTTGTCTCGATATTCAACACACCCTGTGTTTGTTAGCATTGTATGACATGCATCTTGTCTAAAATTTATCTTTTGTGATTACTGATGATTTAATGGCGCGAGGGCATTTGAGGCCACTGAGCGCTAGAAATTGACATGGGATGATCTCCGAACGACACATTTCTGTCAAGTGATGGGAATTAGAGGACTACGAGTGACATTGATAACATTAAAAAACGCGCACAATACAATGCGCGCAAAATTATGACAAAAAAAGTTAATTGGGACGATAGCATAAAGTTTCACACTAGAGTTGAAGTCTGTCAATTGAATTAGTCGAAACGCTGCAAAAAAGTTTAGGATTCAGTGGAACGCAGTGACTGTTACCGACTTATGATTCTCATACATTTGGTAGGCTTCATAACACGTAACCTCCATACTGGCGTAGCCAAGGCCCCAAGGCAATGTAAGTAAATAAACAAATGAACAGATAATCTGATGCGGAAATAGATAACAGATGTCCTTTGTAATAACGAATCGGATTAGATGTACAACGAAGTACTGTGCCGCGAAAAGTACTAGTGGGGGGGGGGCTGGAAATTTGTAAGCGCAAGACTGCCTCAGTTGAAGCAGGTGAGTGCTAATTGGATATCAATTTGTAGCTAGACATCTGTCCTGCGATGGAGGCAGCCGAGCTGACGAAGGCATCAGGATTGTATTTGCAAACAGGAAGAAAGAACACCTCTCAACGAACGCTGGTTTTCCCCAGACACACTTCGCAGCAGTCTTCGTGAAAACTCCCGACGACCAACCTGCTCAGCCAACTATCGGAACAGGGGACAGGAATTCGTCACAGTTCACCCGCTGTGCCAAGGCAGTATAGCGTATCTATTTCCGAGCCGCCGATCGCGCTTCATTAACCAGCTTCGTTAATTGGGTCAACCGGAACACGTCACAGCTAGCTCAGGGAACAATGCAAACGGACAAAGGGAAGATTGCGACGCCTGACACATCGGGGAGCGCCGATTATTTCTTATCATAGGCCAGAGGTTTTACGCCACTGCTACCGAATCACAATGGAAGGAGCTTATTGGCATATATCACAGAACAGGAAGCACGCTAGATAATGCCCAGCAGAGTATTATCGCCACAAGTTCATCGCGACATAAAATGCCACAACGTAGCGTTCTTCACGATAACGCGAATCCTGGTCCCATGACCGGACTGGTCCTATGTGTTTGGTTCTGCGATGAATCACGATTGTGAGTCATAACAAAAAGTATTAACAATGAATCATCACCGCTACTTAATGACAACTAAACAGGCGCCCAACTAGGCTCTTCGAGCTGCTTGGAATGCATCTGAGCAGGCACCGCGCTTACAAAGCGACCGCTGTAGAACGCCACAGACAGCTGCGCAGGCGAGTTCTCGAGCGAATACCCCTCCCCCATCGCAAGAAGCTGTCGGCGACGTCATTCGCATAACGCACAATACTCCGCTCGGCCTAACAAATTCCGCGAACCGGAGCGCCTACACGCGTCGAAGCTAGAACTGGCAGCGCCGGGCCACAGCCGGAAATGGACGCAGAAAAAAAAGGGGGTGCACACTTGTCGTTTACCTTGGAAGATTTCTCCTTCATCAACGAGTGCAACTTCGTACTCCCGCCGTTCGCCGAAGAGTTGCCACCGCCTCGGTCTGTGTGCTTCGATGAACGACGGCGAAGTCAGTGCAACGGCCCTGGCATGCTGTCTCCTTTCAATCCGTGCAAACAATCACCAAGGGAAACGCACAACACAAACGCTGGTTTGGTCGACGCGTTGGTCAGCCGCCGCCAACTCCGACGCAGTCGGCGACACAAGCACACGGAACCCACAAACTTGGGCACGCGGTAACGGCAGCACAACACGCGAGCCGCCGAGTCTGCATGAGCGAGCGAGAGCAGCAGGTACGCGCCGACCACGCGGCGTGGCGCTACTGTCGAGCGAAAAAAAAAAAATAAAGCGGCCAGGTAGGTCACATGGCAGGCGTACGTCACGCCCGGAGAAGCCGTCGTCTGCGGCGCGCGCAGACGACGCGCCGCGCGAAAGACGAAACCGTCTGCGTCGATGCACAAACCTTCCTAAACAAACACTTATCAGTTTGCATCGAACGTGCAATGGAAAACAACAAAATGGAAGATCGGGTGATAAAAACGTCACATGTAAGGACAGGTCCGCTTGCTTCGACCTGATTGGGTTACCTCATCTGAATGAACTCATTTTTAGCCATTAGCGATTCTCGTCTCTTACGTAAACACATTTAAAGCACCGGAACAAAGTAGGACAAGCCATATACGCCACCGGTACTGAATGGTTGGCAATACGGGTCGACGACACGTCAGATGAAAATCGAACTGAGGGTCGAACAACGCAAAAAAAAAACGAAAAATGAAAACTGATTTTTGCGGAACGGAAATGACGCAGTAACTGTCTCACATATCTCGGCGGACACCAGAACTGCGCCGCAAGGAAGGGGTCGCTAGGCCTTGGCGCTAAACGCAGAAACAATCACAGGCACCTCTCATAAGGAATGCATCGCTCTATAGGTTACACCTAAATCCCGTCCCACAGGGAAATTTCCTCTCTTCGGGCGTCGTCTGTCTAAATAAAGTTAAACGGGAGGAATTCTTTCGCCACTTAGCAAATTTATGTGCCGACTGCAGCAGAAAAAACACTTCGTCAAAAATTGATTTTAAACGTTTCGCTGGCTGCATCGAAGAAAAAAAAAATGCTCACAAAGCGAGGTTCGGTTTCCTCGCATGCGAAAGCCGAGTTCGCACGGCGCGTCGGGGGTGGAGTCAGGAAAATCAAAAGAGCACATAAGACGTGCTGGTGAGATCTGTACCGGTGAACAGGACGTACACACCGGGGAAAAGAAAAAGTCGAACCAGATCCGATCGATAACCAACCGGTGCACCCCCTCTCTAAATATTCAACGACTTCTCCACCCACGTATACGAATTTCAGTTTTCTTTCCCGGAACGACAGGAAGGTCCTTCGAGATTGCGGACTGTCGAGAATAGAGAGAAGGATGGAAAAAAAAACAAGAATCACGGCGGTCGGACGACGTGCCTGATTGCTTCCACCTTTTTTTTTTTTTTGCGCCTTACGAGACGGCCGACTAGAAGCTAAACGTCAAGAGTTTCGTTACATCTCTCCACAATGAGCTAGAGACAACGCAGAGGATGCTGAGGTGTGTTAGGCGCCGGGCTAAATTAACTATTTTAAATAGAGACACAGAAAAGACATGCAAACAAGCAGACAGCTAACAACCCTAACGCTAATTGTGTAGTGATGTCCGTCTGTGGCATCGCCGCGTTTTTTATTCGTGTTAGCTCACCATGTTTTTGATGTTAACTCACCGATGACGTCTATGATTTTTATTCTGCACAAATATTGTACAAGAAATAAGACACGAGCGTGCGTAATGGCCTAATGTGGACAAATCGGCCGAGCAAGCCGCAATATTCAGTTGAACTTACGCCATCAGTTCTGTCTGTGGTGGCCCTTGACCGCCTGGCTCATAAGTAGCACCATTGTGATGCGGGTTTTTCAGCCATCCGAAAACTAACTCGCAGGATCTTTAATGACTGCCTCACAATTTCTTTAGATTGCAAGCCCCACGGGGCCAGAACTCTTCTGTCGCCCATAAAATTCGCCAAATGGCTGGAAAGAAGTGACGTCATTTCCGGCAAAAGTATCAACAGCTGCTAATGATCGCCAACACACGATGGAATTAAGTGTCACTGGATTTTTTTTTTTCTAACCGGCGACCCTACGCTCAACAAAAGACGCTCGGTTAACTTCTGCCACGGTCAACCTTAAGCTACACCAGTTCCAGAGACAGGCAAAACTACCAACATCCCGGCAATAAATTCTCGCCTAAGACAAGGAAGATATAATTGGGCGGTTCCTGAGAGACGGTCACGCAGAATGACGACTGTGCAAAGTTTCGACCATTGCTTCGCGTCACGATTTTCATAACAAGTAAAAAAAAACCCTTACTGGGCAAGGCTATTCATCAACGACGACAGGTGGAATGTGCGAATGCATAGGCAAGCACATAATTTATGCGCGGGGTTGCGGGAAGTTAATGAAGGCGTTGGTTAAAGAAAAAAAGGGTTTCTCCTCCCACAGTCTAAAGGAGACAGAAGCGAGGCAATGAGAAAACGGGCTCCGTGAAGGGGGGGGGGGGGGGGGGGGTACTTAATGAAACCCGCCAATACTCGACTCGAAGTTCGTTTCCTTTCGACGTAAAACTGGCGAGGCGAAAGTGCGTTCTCTTTTACGTAATTGAAAATACCCACTCTACGTGCGGTTATTAGCTGCAACGCCTGCATCACAGACAGCAAATATTTGCATGCATCTTCCAATAAGCTTTGCGCATAAGGCGTGAGGTTATTCGGGGCCGGCTTGACATCAGTAAGCCTCTGGAGAAGGTGGCGAGAAGTGGGGTGTGGATGGAAGGGAGGAGGAAAGTTACGAAACAGTGGCGGCCTCAGTCTCACCCGTCCGTGTTTACCGACATCTCGCAGTTCACAGTGACGCAAGTTTCGCTTCCGGAACCCAATCGCGGCCTGGGACGCTGTCCGACACGGCCGTCCGAAGGCGCGCCGGCCGTCACAGCTGACGGGACACCGCGCTGCTGCTGCTGCCGCGGAGAGGAGGAGGAGATAACAGACAGGGAAAGAGGGAGAGGGTAAGGAGCTCAACTTCGATCGGAAACAATGGCACCGCTCTCTCCCACGCCATCGCCCGGCGGGGACTTCGAGCGGCACAATCGAACGGGGTGAGGGCGAGGAGGGAGTCAATCAGGGAGAAGATGGGGGAGAGGAGGAGGAGCAGTCTTCGCGGTATGTCTCGGAGGGGGGAGCAGGAGACGTCGTGGAGTACGAAGTAGCCCTCGGAGCAGCAGCTGCTGCACGCGCGCAGCGGGGTTCAACAACCCTGGGGCCACCGCACCCTCTCTCCCCGAAGTCGTCGACGACAACCGCCCATTGGGACACACAGGCAAAGAGAGGAGGTTGACGCGCGCTCATTCATTTGAGTCAAGCGGGGCACGAGCAGCACGGCATCACGCAAGACGGCCGGCCGCACGACAGCGGTGTGCATGTGGTCCCAGGGTGAAAACTCGGAAGTGGCGCCGAGGCAGCGCTCCCGAATGTCTCGTCACGGATCGAGCTGGGGAGGCTGCGATAAGATAGCTCCACTAGACAAGGAAGATGCGCTAACGTGATCCCATGCCACTGCGAAAGTGTAGCGGGCGTCCGGTTAATCGAATACACGCCTGCGCTAATACGTCTTCGCTCCTCGTGGACGTGTACATAGGTACAGGTGCCCGCAAACGTTTTCGGGAACGCCGAAATCACGAAAAACGTCGATTTCCTCACTGCCTAGGAGCACAACCAGGCAATAATAATAATTGGTTTTGGGGGGGGGGGGGGGGGGGGGAAGGAAATGGCGCAGTATCTGTCTCATATCGTTGGACACCTGAACCGCGCCGTAAGGGAAGGGTAAAGTAGGGAGTGAAAGAAGAAAGGAAGAGAGAGGTGCCGTAGTGGAGGGCTCCGGAATAATTTCGACCACCTGGGGATCTTTAACGTGCACTGACATCGCACAGCACACGGGCGCCTTAGCGTTTTTCCTCCATAAAAACGCAGCCGCCGCGGTCGGGTTCGAACCCGGGAACTCCGGATCAGTAGTCGAGCGCCCTAACCACTGAGCCACCGCGGCGGGGCCAACCAGGCAATGACGGATGTATTGTGCAGATCGCGTCATGAACTATAAAGCAAACCGTTCAGTTCACGGCTTCATGCCTACGCTGCGAAGCAATTAGGCATGCTGGCAATTTTCGTGTTCCACGTCGCAGCCACCATACTACGGAGCACGCTTTGGCGATTAGCACTCCTGTTACACGGGCATCACAAAGCCCTTTGAGAATCAGGCCTTTACATTCAAAGGCGCATACTTATTCCGGGTTTGTCAGTGCGCGACTTGGAGCCGAAGGCGTCCGCCCGGGGCCTTTACGGCACAAAGGAGCGGCCTTTCATAGTACCTTATTGTTCATGCATCAGTAGTGACTCTATAGGACCTGTAATCGCAGCGCCATCCAGCGTAGAAAACTTAAAGCACAGAAGAAAAAAAAAACGAAGCTGATATGGTTGAAGGCATCTGGCAAATACAAAGGTTTGTCTTGTTTCTGCTTTTTCGATAGGTGTTTATATTTGATGTTCAGATATCAAGAAACTAAAAATGTTGCAGACACACTGAGTGGCCATCGTGGCCAAGGCAATAAACAAAATCTGCTGCTGGTGACAAGAGGAGCTGTCGGTAGTTCTTTTATGGGAGAAGTTAGGTGACGTAAATTTAAAAACTCAAGAAATACATAACTTTTCATTTCAGTCACCTCAGGCACAACGACGGGTGGTAAAGCTCAACGACTGCTTCGCATTTTGGGCTGCACCGTGCAGCCGCATCGATGCTCCTTTGAGGTTTTTGTTCCTTTGATGAAAAGAGGCGTCTTTGCTGAAATGCATTCGAGGAGTCCGTGTGACAGGGGTATAAACTGGTCTCACACCCTTACTAGCAAATATTACAGGGTACTGAATACATACGCCCCCAAATGCCGCAGGCACGTTCACGTATAAACCCGAGAAACCACTCGTATACTTGTTTTTCCGAAAGAGTGAAAAAGTTTAAAAGCCGAAACGCGCTCCATTTCCCGGTCAGTCCTGCGACTTCCAACGTATGCCCTGCCCTCAAGGAGAAAGCCCTCTCAACGCCGGGAAAGTTGTCAAGGACGCAGCCCTGGCCGCACCAATAACAGTTCTTGCTGCATCCGTTGACAGTGGTGGTCCTACACCTGTCCGGTCACCTGTCTACGAAAGCATACCGCGCCACGCGTATCATCAGCCGCCGCAATCGTCCGCCACTGACAGTGGCCACCCGTGATTACACATCTGTACGAGGCGTCACCTCTGTGGTTCCGCAAAACACATGGGTCGATGCAAGATCGCGCACACGACAACGCAAAGCTACAAATCACGCCCTGCCGCCGAGTGCCGTGTCCGGATTTCCTGCATTTTTCCCGTCACGCTATCACGATAAACCGTGGCGCTGAGAAACGGCAGTGGGAACTGAAACAAACATTTTTTTCCGCTCCAAGAAACAGATTACAGTGTTTTAAATGCTACGAAGCGGTTTTTCACTGAAATGAGGCGACGTAAGCCAGAAAACGCACAAAAAAAGAAACGCACGTGTCGCCATCCATCGGCAGTTATCGCAACCAAACTGCGGTGACGCTGAAACAGTTTGCTGCGCGCGGTTCATTGAGGCCATACTACAACGCCATTCACTTTAAAGCCTTGATCACGGAGTCTTCTTGGCGTCACGAGTTTGAGCCGAGTTCCGGGAAAAAAAGTTAATCCGATTTCCTCTGCACAAAATGAGTCTGTGCTGTTAATCTATTTATAAATACTGCCGTCTCAACATGGCAAGATGTGCACGTTATGAGTGCCAGTTGCTGCTGACTGGGGATGCACTGATTTCTCAAATTTTACCAGCGCTATCAATATTTTGATACTGGGTTTTGAATGTGGGTACATTATAACTGGCATGATATCGAGGTGTATATAGTGTTTATTTTATTCTTTCAGAGTTAAGGCATTAAAAGAGTTAAGTCAGCAAGGTTGACCCATTGGGGGCTTTCATCTCGTAGTCTTCCACTACTTCTACATATACCTCTATTCATATACTGTTATTATATACACTTCTGAATATAATTCACTCATACTCACCTATTCACTGATGATTGGGTTATTTTTAGAGAAATAGCCAACGCTAACGAAATTACATTACTTCAGTCAGACCTCACCACAATAAGAAACTAGTCCGAGGAACGGTTAATGCAGCTAAATACCAACAAATACAAAGTCATGTGTGTATCTAGAAAAACTTTCACCCGACCTCACTAGTGCATCGATAGCATTTCTTTGGAATCAATCTCGTCATAAATACTTCTAACCTTAACAGGTCTATTCATACCGAGAACATAATTAGAAATGCTAATCGCATGATAGACTACTTACGTTGCAACTGTTTAAATGTTCCTGATTTGAAACTATTGCGTTATAAAAGAATGATACAATCTAAACTCGAGTATGCAACATCGGTATGGGGCCCTACTCATGACAACTTAATGATCTCGGGATGGTGCACAATAATTACGTTTTATCTTTGCTAACTGCAACCTCACGGCGAGTATAGCTGCTATGAAGTCTAATCTCTGCCTCCCATCGCTGACATCGCGTAGAAAAGTGTTTCGTATCGCCCTGTTCCACAAGCTGTACCATCATCCCGCTCTACGTGCACGATCACCTCATCCGCCCGCCAATATCTGCACCCCGCCGCATTGATCATAATCACAAAGTCGGAATTGTGTCTTGCAACACGAAATGCTTCTCACCGTCATTCCTGCCGCAAACCTCACGTGACAGGAACCACCTTCCTGCTGAAGTTGCTGGCATTATAAATCAGGAGCAGTTCCGCGTAGCACTAGCTAACATTGTATAATCATATGCTATTTAACATTCGTGTAATCAACCGTATTTTTTCTCTCCGTTTTTGTATATTCGCCACTCCCCCTCTATAACGTCACTGGCCCTGCGGGGTAATGGAAATAAATAAAAAAATACCAGTCCACTACACCAAAATGTAATCATCTGTGAAAAAAATTCGACTGGTCCCGTTCCGAACAACTTCCCTCCGCAGTATCTCCAACGGTGCACCCAACAGAGAACTCGCCTGGAAGCCCTAATTACACCGCGGCACTTAAATTACAAAATTTAAAGCAAGACATAATGGACCATTCGGCACAAATGGAGCGCGAATCGTGCAATATTCTCCGCTAGGAAAAAAACGCGTACCAATTCTGGAAGTGGTAAGGGAATGCGTCTACTTAGGCCAGGTATATGACCGCTGATCCGGATCATGAGAGGAAAATAAGTATAAGAATAAGAATGGGGTGGAGCGCATAAGGCAGGTTCTCTCAGACCATGAATGGCAGTTAACCAATATCCCTCAAGATAAAAGTGTACAGCAGCTGTATCTTACCCGTACTCACCTACGGGGCAGAAACGTGGAGGCTAACGAAAAGGGTGTCACCGCAGCGAGCCATGAAGAGAAAAATGATAGGTGTAACGTTAAGAGACCGGGAGCGGCCAGAGTGGTTGAGAGAAAAAACGCGGGTTAATGACGTCCTAGTCGAAATCAAGAGGAGGATTGGGCTTGGGCAGGGCATGTAATGCGAAGGGAAGATAACCACTGGTCCTTAAGGGTAACGGAGTGGATTCCAAGACAAGGCAAGCGTAGCAGGGGGAGGCAGAAGGTTAGGTGGGCGGATGAGATTAATATCCTTGACACACGGGCACCGCAAAGGGCTTTGACAATCAGGTCCTTATATCCGAAGGCGTAAGGAGTGCAGCTACACGGCACAAATGTTGCGCTTCTGCCGCTAGGGGCCTTGGAGGCGAAGGCGCTCGTCAGAGACCCTTGGAGTCCAAAGGCGCGACCTTCGGGAACCTCCGATCGCAATGCCATCCAACGTCGAAAAGTAAAAGCAATAAAAAATAGATACAGCCAACGAATAAATACGAAAGGTGTATCTGGCTTTGCTTTTTGTACGGGTGTTTTTATTTTATGTCCAGATTTAAAGACAGTGAAAGTGTTGCAGCAACACCGGGTGCCCCTGGTCGCCAAGGCAATACACAAAGCCTGCTGCTGCTGATGACAGTAGCTGTTGCAGTACTTTTAAGGAAGCCAGCCGCCGCGGTGGCTCAGTAGTTAAGGCACTCGGCTGCTGATCCGAAAGACGCGGGTTCGATCACGACTGCGACGGTCGAATTTCGATGGAGGCGAAATGCTAGAGGCCCGTGTACTGTGCGATGTTAGTGCACGCTAAAGAACCCCAGGTGGTCGAAATTTCCGGAGCCCTTCACTACGGCGTCCCTCATAGCCGGAGTTGCTTTGGGAAGTTAACCCCCATAAACCATAAACATTTAAGGAAGCAATCAGAATTTTTAAAAACTTGTCTGAGCTCAACGAATGAACAGAATACCCCACTTTAATTTTAAAGCACTCACTTCAGCCGCCTCGAGCCCACCAGCGTGTGCTAAGCCTGAACGACTGTTTCACCTCTGGGCTGTACCGTGCAGCTGCGTCGCTGCACGGTGCAAAAAAAAGCTCCTTTGCTGGAAAGGCCTTCGAGGAATGCAGTGTGACAGGGGTAAGTTTGCAGTAATACGGTGGCCGCAGCTGGCAAAGGAAAGGGGTAATTGGAGAGACGCGGGAGAGGCCTTTGCCCTGCAGTGGGCGTAGTCAGCATGATGACGGATACTCCAATCTGAGCCCCACCTTAGATGTAAGACGGAGGGAATCGACAATGACGCCCATTGTTCACTGCAATTGCGAGACAATCAAGTGTTCGGTAAAACTAGCGCACACAGGCCGGCACCTACACACGGGACGAGATGCATGAAAAAAAGAAATTCTGAGGAACACCAGATTGTTATGAGACTGCAATGCGAAAGCGTTAGCGGATGTTGGTATACATTTCCCGGAAACGATGGCGACGTCACTTCCATTCCGCCAATGGGCGAATTTTTTAGACCGTTGACGCATTTTGGACCCATGCGGCTACAAATGCTACCGCCTTAAAGAAACAGGGACACTTCATGCATCTCATTCGCTGATGGCATTGGACGAACGTGTTTGTCATAGCCCACTTCCCTACTTCGCTCCATACATCGACGGCGAGCGGTGAAACACCAGACTAGCCAAATGCCGCAGTATTTCCTACAGAGAGGTCACATTCAGCTAACGAAGGTCGCATATAAATAACAGCCTGCAAAGTCGGGTTTGCGCAGGTGAACGGTTAGCAACACTCAGAGTAATCGACAGTGCGTTAACTCGGAGGCCGATTTCGTGCCTGAACCTCCTACCCTCTCCGTCAACTGGTTTTATATATATGGTTTATGGGGGTTTAACATCCCAAAGCGACTCAGGCTATGAAAGACGCCGTAGTGAAGGGCTCTGGAAATTTCCACCGCCTGGTAACGTGCACTGACATCGCACAGTACACGGGCCTCTCGCATTTTGCCTCCATCGAAATTCGACCGCCGCGGCCGGGATCGAAGCCGCGTCTTTCGGGCCAGCAGCCGAGCGCCGTAACCACTCAGCCACCACGGCGGCTGATCCTCTCCGTCAACTCTTTTTTTATTTGTTTGCTTAGCAAATCACTAACTTTCACTAGATGAACATCCGAAGAAATAAAAAAAAACGCGAAACCGCGCAAAGTTGAAGCCGACAATAGGAATGGCCCCCACCCCACTTATCAAAGCTAAATCCCGTTGTACACAGCGGCGAAGACTGAGACGTTTATTACTTTTGTTTACTTTCTGCACAGCCACAGTGTAAAAGTAGAGCTGCTACTCGAAAGCTCTGAGAGCATTACGGGGTCCCGTACACCAGGAAGACTACGGGAAGTTTTAACACCCATCGGTGCGGTAGATAAGCTAACATCGATAACAACGGCCGTGCTGCGGACCGGGCTAGACAAGGAAGGCAACGGTAGCAAGGGCGACGCGTTAGCACGTTACCGCTCACTTCATAATCTGACGAGGCATCGCCGCACGTGCGAGATCAGTACGACGCAAAGATTAAGAGAAATATGCACACCTTTGTTTGCAAAAGTGGCGATTCTTTTCAGGCGCTGAAGGCAATCAGTCCGTGAACTGATGGATGCCTTCTACATGCGCATATAATCCAGTAAAAATGTGTCAGCATTCGGTGGCTTTGACTGATAGAGAATCCTAGTTTTTAGCGCCTGCATTGCGTTATCAGGGAAATAACTGAGCTGTGCCGCTGATGTTCCTTTTTTGCTTCTACATGGTTGGCGAATTCTTCTGGTGATGATTGCTGCTTTACAGTTCTTTTTCTTTGTTCAGTTCTCATGATGATTATCGATTCTTATGGCGCAAGGGCATCTATGGCCAAAGAGAGCCATGGCACAAGGTATTTTCGGCTTCTCAGGGTGGAGTCAAAGACCCATTTCCCAAGCATATTTCACCCCAAAATAAGTCGATCACCAGACCAGGGGAAAGCTTGTGCCCATTGTATAACCGGTGGGTACCCGGCGGCACTGGGTATCGAGCCCCGCACCTCCCGCATGCGAGGCGGATGCTCAACCACTTGGCCACCGCTGCGGTGCCGCTTTGTTCAGTTCTTTGATGGTTGTTGTCTAATAATACCTGCATACTTTGGGGAATAAATTTTAGAGCGAAACGCTCTACTCCTCCCATGCTGAGCCTGAAGGTCAACTGCGCTGCTTTTCCAGAAAACCATGTACCAACACGCCCAACTCGCCGCATTAGTCAACTGGCTCTTAGATTTGACCTCTAACGGGAGGTGCGCCGCATGTGCAAAATCGCGCGTGGCAGGTTGCGCTGGCTGCTGCTATCGGCCACACCTCCTCGCCGGTTGTGGCATGTGAGGTGTCACGTGATTCGCTCTTGCGCTTGGCAGTCACGTCCGCGGCTGCGCCGACCGCCGCTCTGGACGCTCTCTTGCACTTGTGGCACGTGACGCACCATGTGATTTGCTCTCGCTGAAGTCTTCAGAATCAGAATCATGTTTATTTATACAAGAAGGAAATACAGCCCGGATAAATGCATACAGAAGGAGGTCCCGCAGTCAGCGACTGTACTGGGATCTAATAAAGATGAACCAAAGCTAAGTCCGGTGTCTAACGATGCTTAAAGAGATGTCGCTCTATATATCCTGGCTCAAATGAGTTGAGCCACAGCCACTTTTGTTTTTACTTTTGTTGGTTGGCGAATTTTTGTGACGATTACCGCTTTACAGTTCTGTTTTATTTGTTCAGTCTTTTCATGGTTTTCTATTCACAGCTGCGCTTTCAGGAATAAATTTCAAGTCGAGAGCGCTCGTCCTTGAGTGGTTCTTCGTCCTGTCGTCGTATTTACGCGCTTTTTGCACCATCAGTTACCTAACCTGGTAGTACGGTTTATGGTATATGGGGGTTTAATGTCCCAAAGCGACTCAGGCTATGAGGCACGCCGTAGTGAAGGGCTCCGGAAATTTCGACCACCTGGGGATCTTTACGTGCACTGACATCGCACAGCACACGGGCCTCTAGAATTTCGTCTCCATCGAATTCGACCGCCGCGGCCGGGATCGAACCCGCGTGTTTCGGGCCAGCAGCCGAGCGCCATAACCACTCGGCCACCGCTGCGGCGCTACAACAGGTAGTACCGGCTGTCCGCCTGTGCTAAAACTCCCTTATACCTTCCGATCGTGCATACGCGCATGCCAAAAACGCCACCTCTGAACTGATGGGAACCCGGTTCCACTACCGCTACCGCCGCGCATGCTGGCGCCGGTTTCGCGCAACAGTCCAGCGAGAAACATGGCGACGCCAGGAAGGAAGCGCTCGTTGGAGAGGTCTGTTGGTGCGAGCCTCGCGAAAACAGCGAGAGGCTGAAAAAATTGCAGGGGAATTTAAGCTCCGCCTTAAGGGAATGACGCGATAGCGTAATGGGTTAATTCCCATATATATGGCAGGAATTGGTCATTCTCTGCTTTACAATCAAAGATCCCTGGGAATCCTCATGCCATTCCTGTCGCAGTGGTGCGGCGGTTAACCCATAAGCCACTGCGCTGCAGTGGCAGGTGCTGCCACCAATGGGCCAATCATTAACTTCCACCTGCCAAGGGGGACAGGTTGCGATGACACCGCACGGTCACGTGACCTAGGTGGCTCATTCACCTCCCAGGTTACATCTCTTCAGACTTTCGTGGATTTCTCGCTCACGGACGCCGACGGCGACGCCGGATTATCTGAGACACGGGCTGCTTATATAACGCTGAGGCGTTAAAAGCGGTGCCGGCGGAGTTTGTTCCCGCCCCGATCGACTATCAACTGTGGCCATTAAAAGGAACGGTCCATTAATTGTTCACACTGGATGGCATGTCGTCACGGCCAAAGGCTAACAGTGCGCCCGAGAACACCCTACAGAGTATAGCAAAGCTTCCACATCGCTCAGGACATATACAGCCCGCCCTACGATTGACCGGCAGACCAACAATCGACTCGAGGAACGTGCATTGATGCGCACAGCGAGTCGCTACCACCAGTCAGCGTCCATCAGGCGCACGCTAAATAGCGCCATCTAGTGACAAGACGTCAAAGCACATCAACGCTCGGTTGTACATTTCATCCGTGATTACTGATAACTAGGGTGAGTGCATTGCGAGCCTTTATTTTTGTTCCAAGAAGAAAAACTATGCAAAACCGAAGAAAATTTACGAACTGAATAAAAGCTAGAAAACTGCTTCGCAGCTGTCGGGAAAACACACTGCATTTAGTTAGGCCTAGGAGCTTGAAAATCGCCAAATTATCTGAAAAGCAGGGGCCAGTTATCGCTTATACCGCTACGTGTGGGCAAGAGTAGGCGAAATAAAAGCGAACCGCTACCATTTGAGCGAGCTATTGCGCCGGAGAATCCAGCGGGCGACATGTATTTATTCCGAAGCGGGCGAGGACGGCGCCGCCATCTTGTCAACGTTAACCACGCAAGCGCCGGAACGCAAATCCGCTGGTTAGCGTACGTACGCAAGACGCAGGGCTTGCGTTCTGCGCATGCGCACTACCGTCCCCGCAAACTCCCTTGCGTACGCACAGCTAAAACTGTCTAGTGAAACAGCACAGGCACGGGAAGAGAGAGCATGCATTACTCCACGTCTGAGCAGTAGAAGCCGTTGGTCCGGGAGATACCGTCCCACCTCTGCACATGCGATGAGAGAGAGAGAGAGAAACACGCACATTTAATGTTGATTCGCGACCTCAAAGAAACTACATTGCTGTAACGGACCCTCTTAGCTCGCATTAGCAAGTCAATGAACAGCCTAAGAGCGTCCCGTAGGTGTGGGGTTTAACAGCGCGAACATTCTTTAGAGCGGCCCATAGGCCTCGGCACAGACATCCTAGCAGCACGACAGTAGCAGTGACAAGGCTGGCCCTGGAGCAGTTTATAATATAAAGCGCAAATAATTTTACGTTTGCGCGTAAGTTTCGGTCGCTCATCAAAAGAAAATAATCGCGTGTTTACGCCGGTGTGGGAAGAACTCCGGTGGCATCCTCTTCATTTACGGGCAGGTATACTGCGGCACTTTCTGCCACAGCGACTGAGAGTACCGTTTCCCCCTCAGCCCGCAATTTCATATTACTCAAATTTCTATTTTGCGTTAACGAAAGACTTTACATCTTCGTCGTCTTGGAGGCCTCGAAACTGCAGCGCCATCTGCCGAGAGGTTCCCCAAGCGCGAGCAGAGCTGCTTCATCTCGCGGTCAGCCGGACTCAGACGTTCGGCACTCCTATTCTGCCGCGCCAAAAGCCTTATCAGTGTATAAAGCACCCGAAAACACACCCAAGCATCACGTCAACGGCATGCTGCGCAATGGCAGCATATCGCAGCCACTTCCACTAGGCTATTTCCGTGCACATAAAGTGGCTTCCCACTGTACCTCACGCTGACGCAATCACTTCAAGCAAGAAAGGAAGCTCTCCGCAACCGGAAAGCAGTACAAACAGCTCGACACTCGAGCACCACTGAATGTCTTCTTGAGAAGGGGAGGGGTGAGGGAGGGGGGAGGGGGAGGGGGAGGCGATAAGCGGAGGTGCGGCGACGCCCAACGACCGCCATAAAGAGTCCAAGTATCAACACGTGGCTATCATCAGCGAACGCTGTTCCCGGTGTTACGCGTCGAGACGCGGATTAGGGATGAAATGCACGACGATGAAATGACTCGAGTGTCTATCTCCGCCCATGCCCAATATGATAGCGAACGTGAGCGGTACAAGGCAGGCACCTTGCATGGGTTGCGGGATCACTTGAGCGCCGTCTCCAGCAGCACCAATGCCCATGTCCAATGCCCATGCCCAATGTTTATGCCCATGCCCAATGTTTATGCCCAATGTTTATGCCCAATGTTTATGCCCAATGTTTATGCCCAATGTTTATGCCCAATGTTTATGCCCAATGTTTATGCCCAATGTTTATGCCCAATGTTTATGCCCAATGTTTACGCCCAATGTTTACGCCCAATGTTTACGCCCAATGTGTACGCCCAATGTGTACGCCCAATGTGTACGCCCAATGTGTACGCCCAATGTCCATGCCCAATGTGTACGCCCAACGTCCATGCCCAATGTGCATGCCCAATGTGCATGCCCAATGTGCATGCCCAATGTGCATGCCCAATGTCCATGCCCAATGTCCATGCCCAATGTCCATGTTCAATGTCCATGTTCAATGTCCATGTTCAATGTCCATGTTCAATGTCCAAACGTCTCTATAGCTGCTGGGCTCTAGAGGCAACGCTTGCACTGTAGACGGAGCACGGCAGAAGTGCCACACGCATGCGTGTAATCTACCCCCGAGGCTGAACCAGGCCGAATATCACCGTTTATTGCAAAAGGAGCTTCTTCAGGTAAGAAAAAAATTACGGGCGATTTAGCGTGGTTAGGCCAAATGCATAGCAGGTGCGCTCGCACTTCGGTTTTCACTTCGGTTTCGATTCGGGGCTCGGTTCAAGAGTGTAAAGCGACAGCGGTGTGTTCGGGGTCCATTGCCCACGGATGGAAGTTGATGAAGACGACATCCAAACCTCAGAGTCAGAGACTGCTAATTGATCTTGTCTCCCGTTTTTTCTTTTTTATTTAATTAATATTCGACTTAATTATCACCGAAAGCACGACCATTAGCTTCACCCCAGTTTACCCTCTTCTCTTGGCCCTCCTTACTGAACACTGGCCTATCCCCCGTCGTGGGTACGTGCCATGTCACGAGGACAACAACATTTAAACACTCGGGATGTTTGGCTGCGGCGATTACGTAGTGGTGCAGTGGCCTGCGAAGCTGATCTGTTCGCGCCGAAGCGGTTTCAAAACCCACTCGCGGCCACGGAGTGTTTTGACCACAAAGTATTTTGCATAAATTGCCATAAAGCCTGCTGGCAGGTTACCCACCGTCGTAGGTGGGCCAGCTGCCAGAGGTTTCAAACAAACTTTGACGAAAGCTGACATTGGGGGTATTAGAGCCAGCGCACTGAAACCACTGCCATCAAAATAGCTGTTCCAATCTGTTTTCTTCCCTTGTCCTGAGCTATCGTTATCCAGAGCGTGAAATGCAGAAATACCCGTAGGTTTGTTCTGATACGGCAGTGCGAGGAAGCAGGAGTGATTAAAAGCGTCACAAACACAGGCATCCGGACACCGATGGAAGAAAACTGGTTTACGGAAAGGGTACTCAAGTCCAATTCACACCGTCAGTAAGGTTTCGGAAAAATGGGAAATAACGGCTCCCTGGGCGCCGGCATATTTCTCGCTGGACTGCGTTGTGCGCCCGGCCGCTCACTGCGCCAGACCTCCGTTGGTTGCGTTTTCGCGATGTCGGTTAACTTCCAACAACGAAAATTAAGATTAGGTTTTTGGTTTTGGGGAGTTTAACGTCCCAAAGCAACTGAGGCTATGAGAGACGCCTTAGTGGAGGTCTCCGTAAATTTCGACCACCTGGGGTTCTTTAACGTGCACTGACATCGCACAGCACACGGGCGTCTAGAATTTTGCCTCCATCGAAATTCGACCGCCGCGGCCGGGAGAAAATTAAAGAACTACTAGGTACAGCTGGAAGAAATTTGGCACACTCCACAAAATACGCATGTGCCTTTAAATAGGAAGGTATACTAAGAAAAAATATGCCACATTTTTTTCATTTTTTTAATATTTAGGGCGACGGTACTAGATAACTATCCACTCGAGCTAAAAACCGCTAAGAACGTACCGAGAAATTAACACTGTATTGAAACGCTGCAGCGGCAGCCCTCTTTTTTTTTGTGCAGTAGTTTTCCCTAGACACTGCACGGAAGCAAGTTCAGGTTAAGTCGATCAAAAGTGTAGCGACACTGTCCTCCTCGGCCTTTCGCCACTGCCGGCCGCGCGGGTCGCTACAAAAGTATTGTTTAATTCACTACGTTTTTTTTGCGCACTCTATCTGTACCGGCACTCATTGCTAATAACAACGGATACGGATTAAATGTAGATCTATGTTTCTAAACGGCTAAAACTTGTTTTATGTCATAAACAGGAGGACTATAGCTATTGCGCAAATATTGTGAAAAAAGGCCAATGGCCGCGAAAGCGTACGTGGGCTCGCTCTGTCCCGTTATTCCAAAAACACCGAATCCTGACTATCGCAAACATCGTAGGTAAAAAACTAGCAGTAGTCATATATACACTCAAATCAAACAGAATGCATCATCCTTCTTAGAGAAATATTTTCACAAAGAACACACGTATAATCTCCGGCATACCATTTATAACAGACGGGATTAGTACAAAGTATCAGATTCCTGACTTCTTGAATAAGCCCGCCATGGTTATGAATATCATTACTGACAGTTTCTCAGCTCAAACATTTAAGAAAAAGCATTAACACATATCTTGTGATCACAAAATTTTGTCTATTTCCATCATTTTTTCCGGGTTCTAAGTGGACACCAGATGGTTTTGTTCTGAATGCGTTTTACTGTTCCTGCTTGTTTATTGCCTCTGTATATTGGTACATGTTGCTTATTTTGGCTGTTTGTTTCCCTCGCAATATGACTTAGTTCTGTACGCTATGTTGTCTTAATGTGTTCCTTTTATGTGGTGATTACTGATCGGAAGTTTGTTGAACGATGCGACTGTAACTGTTGTTGAGTGACATGTTTGGGGAGGGGGAAGGGGGGCCGACACTGAGCCAGGCATTAATTTGCCTTTATGTCTGCGTCATGTATATATTGGTTTGTTTATATGGGTTTAACGTCCCAAAGCGACTCAGGCCATGAGAGACGGCCGTAGTGAAGGGCTCCCGAAATTTCGACCACCTGGGGTTCTTTAACGTGCACTGACATCGCACAGCACACGGGCGTCTAGAATTTCGCCTCCATCGAAATTCGTCCGCCGCGGCCGGGATCGAACCCGCGTCTTTCGGGCCAGCAGCCGAGCGCCATAACCACTCAGCCATCGCGGCGCCGTATATTTTTATATATATATATATATATATATATATATATATATATAATATATATATATATATATATATATATATATATATATATATATATATATATATATATACATATACATACATATATATATATATATGTATTTGCCGGATTCAACTTCATGCGAAAACACTGCAAAGCATTAGTTTTGAAAGGGGGCGTCTCATTTTTCTCCGTTCATTGTCATTTTGCACCACGGATCCGGGCAAAATGCGACATTTTGAAATTTTCAACATCAAAATTTTACTGTTCTCCGCCCGAGGTGAGGTCACGTGGCTTAGGTGTACACTGACTGAGCGCGATGACAGGAAGGTTTTAAATTAAAAGTACTCGTTGGCCGATACTTACGAATAATAAAAAGAAAGCATGATCTTCGCGTCTCGTTCTACCCTCACTCTCTCCTATAGAGAGATGTTTTTATTTTATTTTATTTGGAATACTGCCAGTCTCTAGTGGAAACCTTAGCAGGTGGGCATTACATGTGTCATAGCAAAGGATAACATTTCTAAAAGCGGCTGTGCAAAAGACAATTATAAACTAGACAATTCATAGCACAGAAAAAAACTCATAAGAAGTTGACAGATTTGCACAAGTAACTGAAAGAAAAAACATGCTCGTTCGAAAACAAACATTAACATGGGCACAACACATCGTGTAACTCCTCAAAATAGACAAAAAATAATAATAATAATAATTGGTTTTTTGGGGAAAGGAAATGGCGCAGTATCTGTCTCATATATCGTTGGACACCTGAACCACGCCGTAAGGGAAGGGATAAAGGAGGGAGTGAAAGAAGAGAGGAACAAATAGGTCCGTAGTGGAGGGCTCCGGAATAATTTCGACCACCTGGGGATCTTTTTAACGTGCACTGACATCGCACAGCACACGGGCGCCTTAGCGTTTTTCCTCCATAAAAACGCAGCCGCCGCGGTCGGGTTCGAACCCGGGAACTCTGGATCAGTAGTCGAGCGCCCTAACCACTGAGACACCGCGGCGGGGAGAAAACTTTTTCTAACCACTACTCTGGCTTTAAACGCGGCTTCAAGTTCGGTAGAAAATTTTGAAAATGAATCGGTGTTAGTTATGGAAGCGGGGGGGTGGGGGGGGGGGGGGCGACATGCCGCAGTCCTTGCACATCCTACGCCACAATACGCGGTCGCTTTTGATCGAAGACTAAAGAACTGGGCCGGCTCGGCGGAATACCACCGACGCGTCGTCGCCCAACGCAGCCTCCCTACGTCCGCGCGGGGGCGTTCCGTAGGCAGGAGTCCCCGTACCGCAGTTGAGAAACGGAATCGGCTGGAGAGCGCAACACGGGACCACGCGATGTTTACGCACACCTCGTACCGGGGGCCGCCAAGAAAGTGAAACCCACGAGGTCGAAACACTCGCGCCCCAGAAACGCCGAGAGCATCGCCCGGATGAATCACAAGTAAATAAAAAGGAAAGGAAAATGCTTTACGCAGAAACCCGCGCAAAGTGCGAGGGCGCGTAACAAAGGTGAACTGATGATCGTGGTTGCGCAACCAGGTAGGTTATGAATGATGCATAAGCGACTATCATAAGTCTATCATGGGCCAAACGGGGTTAAAAATGTGTTTACCTGTAAATATATAATAAATGGTTTTGGGGGAAAGGAAATGGCGCAGTATCTGTCTCATATATCGTTGGACACCTGTAGTAGTAGTAGTAGTAGTAGTAGTAGTAGTAGTAGTAGTAGTAGTAGTAGTAGTAGTAGTAGTAGTAGTAGTAGTAGTAGTAGTAGTAGAAAACATTTATTCCAAAAAGGTAGGATAGAGAGGCGAAAATACAGATTTTGGTTGGAGTCCTTATTTCAGGACCCCAATGTCCACCGCAGTTGCTCTTGCTTGGGATATCAGCCTTCGCTGCGTCGCCAAGTCAGAGCTGAGCCACGCCGTAAGGGAAGGGATAAAGGAGGGAGTGAAAGAAGAAAGGAAGAAGAGGTGCCGCAGTGGAGGGCTCCGGAATAATTTCGACCACCTGGGGATCGTTAACGTGCACTGACATCGCACCGCTGTGAAGAAGGTGAAAGTTTTCAGAACGTTAAAGAAACACCGAGGAAAACTCCGCCCAATTTCCGTTCTCAGTAGTAACCAATCTTACGGCTCTTTCTGACTATTGGGCCGCCGCAGTGGCTCAGTGGTTATGGCGCTCGGCTGCTGGCCCGAAATACGCGGGTTCGATCCCAGCCGCGGCGGTCGAATTTCGATGGAGGCGAAATTCTAGAGGCCCGTGTACTGTGCAGTATGAGAGCACGTTAAAGAACCCCGGGTAGTCGAAATTTCCGGAGACCTTCACCAAGGCATCCCACATAGCCTGAGTCGCTTTGGGACGTTAAACCCCCTTAAACCATCTTTCTGACTATATTCATGTTTTTTTCCGACCCCAGGAGGCGCTTTTTTTTTTACCGAGAATATCGTGCTTAAAATTGAAGGACTTTCTTAACGACATTCAATTCAAACCGGTGACGTCAAAACCTTATGCTGACGTCACCATATAGTTCACTTGCAAGATCGGTCATTGGGGGCGGTAACAACTGGTCATTTTTTAATTTTTGTTACTCAATTCAAACCGGTGACGTCAAAACCTTATGCTGACGTCACCGTATAGTTCACTTGCAAGATTGGCCACTGGGGCGGTAACAACCGGTCATTTTTTTTTATTTTTGTCACTCAATTCAAACCGGTGACGTCAAAACCTTATGCTGACGTCACCATATAGTTCACTTGCAAAATCGGCCATTAGGGGCGGTAACAACCAGCAATTTTTTTTAATTTTTGTCATCCAATTCAAACCGGTGACGTCAGAACCTTCTGCTGACGTCACCGTAGTTCACTTGCCAGATCGGCCAGTCATGGCGGCAACAGCATTTCATTTTTTTAGTTTTCTTGCCTTTCGTAGTTTACATAAGCTCCGTTTTAAGTGAAGGTGGCGTCCTTGTTTAGAATGCGGTGATCCATCGATAAGCCGTCACCTTCACAAATTCTCCTCAAGGTACCTTTAAGAGATCACTTAGGAGCCCAAGCACCCATGAGAATTCAACAACTGCGTTATCTCCTACCAGCAAATGGCGACAACGGCAACAAGAAAGGTTGCCATTTATAGCGGCTCTCACAATTCACGATGGCGACACAGAATTGGACCACGAATGGCACCGTTTCTTTCATTCGTACCACGTACGGCTACGGCGCAACAGCCGCTGGCATTAGTCGCAAGGCTATGCAGGCCCGCCTGTGCGAATTCAACGTTAAGTGGGGGTGTGAAGGGCTGTCCTCGACACGAAATTCTCTTTCTGGTAACTTTAAAGTCTTGCGCATGAAAATAATAAAATGCGCTTTACTCACGACCAAATCTCCGCACAGTTTAAAAACAGGTTTTACTTGTTTCATGAGCAGGAAACTGTGTGTGTGTGTGTTCAGTACATCCCTTATAAAAATGGTCTGTAGACTCTCTACACACTTTTTATGGACTATTTCCTTCCAATAGACATTTCAATTTGCCTATTCATAGTCTATACACAAAAGTGCATTAAAAGTGCATGCCCATTAATCTACAGATTGTCTGTCGACTGTATATAGGATTTGTATTGTCTATAAGCCAGACGATAGGATTTTCAATAGGAAGTCTGTAGACTTTACGGACGAAAGTCGATGACAGCCTAGATCGTCCAAAGAAATTTTTGTAAGGGGAGGACGGCATAAAAACAACTTCAATATAGCGCTCTTGATGCTGACACTGCTTACATTAAGCCAGGACAGGCTGTAAGAGGTGCAGATTCGTGCCGAATTAATTAGAGTACTTAATCTCTCATTTCCTGCTTTGTTAAATACTCTTCATTCAATCGTTGTGGGGCACGTTTATTTTCTGAATTTTACCTTCGCGAGCTCGTGGAAAACATGTTCTCTCACAAAATCGGACAGTCGGAAAAACCGGCCTAGCCCATGACCGTAGTGATACTCTGAATCGCTTCTGACGAAGGACCTTAGTGTTTGAACCTGACGCTGGTTAGAGCGTACGAGTCTTGAGTCGAACTCGTCACTGCATGGTGAATGAAACACGAACCACCTTTGCAGGTTGAGTTGTTCGAAACTGGGTTTGCCCCCGAATGGGCGCAGCGGGGTTTGCGGAGCCTCCTCCAAGCACACACACCGGGCCGGGGGTGGCTTGTACCCATTTTTACCGGTGGGTGTCCGGCGGTGGGTTGCGAACCAGCCACCTCCCGCAAACGAAGCGGACGCCCAGACCACTAGGCCATTAACGCTTATGCCGACGTGACGATGTAGTTGCAAAATAATTGGAACATGTCACTATTAATTTCCTTCCAAATGTCACACATTAAGCTACTTTCTAAATTCCATCAAGCCGCAACTCACATGCAGCCTATTTCCGAGACAAACCTAGAAACACCTCGGAACACGTAGTCGAAAGCGCGCGACTTCGACTGAAGGTGACCTACGAAAGGATTCGCTCGCTTGGAAAGAAGCACTGCTATTCGCACATCAACCACAAGTTAGTATCGAGGGAATTTCCAGCGGAGAAGCTGATGAAGTTCGCTGTTGCGCCAGTGAATCCCGGGGCAATAAGCTATATTTGCCTGCGCTAAAAACTTCGCGTCAAACGCAGGGAAACAATACCTAAATGGTGGAAATTAATTTTGTGCCACCACCTCTATTTCTGCAGTGCATGGCACATTGTAAATGCGAATACGCTTATAAGGGAGTAAAAAGGAGTATACATGGGAGTGCGCTACATGACAGCCTACACCCCTTTCAGTCTTTTTGCTTATACGGTTAACAGTTTACGGGGGTTTAACGTCCCAAGGCAACTCAGGCTATGAGGGACGCCGTAGTGAAGGGCTCCGGAAATTTCGACCACCTGGGGTTCATTAACGTGCACTGACGTCGCACAGTAAACGGGCCTCTAGGATTTCGCCCTCCATCGAAATTCGACCGTCGCGGCCGGGGTCGAACCCGCGTCCTTTCTGTTTAAAGTGTACCGACCCTAACTACTGCAGACCACGTCTAATTAGCGGCAGGACACGTCGGCGTCCTTGAAGTAATGACGCTTCCGTATTTAGTAGCACTCCAAACGGAAGATCCGGATAAATCCAGGAAGTACTGTTGAGTGTTCATCAATGGGACACTGGACTTTTTAAAATAACTCCATCTAGTTACTGTTTGTTCTCACGCTGAACGACGCCGATGACGACGCCGGCTATTCCGCGACACCAGTTCCTTAACGCGATCGGGTTAAAACTAGCCGACCTCCACAGAACCCGAAAATATTGTAATCGACGGACAAAAACAAAACGCCGCATCGACGAGTGAAATTATTAGAAAGGCGAACAAAACCGAGCGAGTGAGAAAAAAAAAAGGCTTAGGTTACCTGTCGCCAAGGTGGACTTCGCCAGTGTAGGGTGTAGTAACAACAGTGGGCAGCGAGAGGACACAGCCGGCGTGGACACCCGGCAGTACAGCTGAGCTCCGACGCGGGGAGGAGGCGTTGCGAGCACAAAACTTCCAGAGAGCCGGGGTGACGGCGGTGCCTGGGACTCGAGGCGCGAGGGCGTACGCAGAGCATGCACTGACGAGAAACACGCGGCGAGGAGGAGGAGAGGGGGGGGGGGGAACCTGCCCTCCCCCATCACAGACACCTCCCCCGGCAGCACCTGCCTCGGCGGTCAATACGCGGTCCGAGGAAAGCGGAGGGATGTCGCACGGAGGGACGTTCGCTGCACGTGTGTGTGGCATAGGCGGGACACGCAAATTCACTGAGGGGCTGTTCCCACTAAAACTGCACTCCGTGGCCTTTTTGAGGCTCCACTGACGTTCCTCTGGGGCCATCTCGGCTAGAGACTTTAGTTAACATTTAGAGCGAAACAACTATTCCGATAGGTAAACCCCGAGCAAGACATTGCGATGTTTGTGGGAATGTACCAGGTATCTCGGGATGTCTGTGGCTTTGCGCAAAGTGAAATTAATTAAGTAATTAATAAAACAAATTGTACCACGACTGGGATCCGAACTCGCGGCGGCGCGAACAGACCAGCTTCTTAGGCCACTACACGAGAGCACTAAAGGTTGTGGCCGCAGCCGATCATGCCTCGTGTTGCTGTTGATGTTATTATTATTATTATTATTATTATTATTATTATTATTATTATTATTATTATTATTATTATTATTATTATTATTATTATTATTATTATTGATGCTGATGACGATAATGTTGATGATGATAACGCTTTTGATATTGATGACAATGTTGTTGCTGTTGTTGTTGCCTTGGTCACATGGCACATACCCACGACGGAGGATTGGCCAGGGTTCAGTGGGGAGATCCCATAAAATAGGGTAAACTGGTGTCAAGCTAATGATTGTGCCTTGGGTGGAATTTCAGGGCAAGTTAAAAGGAATGGAAGAAACAAAATATCGGGAGAGAATATGCCTCGTGTTAAGCAGCAACACACTCTCGCGCCGTGCACCGTCGTCTTCATCAACTTCCATATGGGGAGCTAAGAGAGAGAGAAACGTTTAATGCATAATGTTTGGGTGGGCCCTCATTCCGGGAGCCCAATTGGCTTCTGCCGCCCCTCCTGCCCGGTTCACCAGCGAAAGCTGGTCCCCCTAATGTGAGCTGGACAGCGCCGCCTCCCTGTCTTCAGTTGTTGGGTTATTGATTCGTGGCACAGCTGGGTTTTTCTGGCATGCCATACCATATGGTCTATTAGCCAGTTCACCGCAGAAGGCGTAATGCAGATAGGACGAATTTGGAAACATATAGCTCAATTTGGCAGGGGTCAGTAAAGTATTCGACTGAAATTCCCTTAAATGACCCCTTGCTCCCTGTTTACATGTGTGCCTAGTTCGACGTATACTTTCCTCGTTAATCTCAAATGTAGGAGTAAATCCCCGTAGCTTAATAGTGCTTCAGAATAATTATGTTCCTGGGTGTGTTGGGGTACCCGGGGTTATAGCGCGCGGCCAGCGGCGTGAGCGCCTTCGTTTCCAACTTCCCCACAGTGCCCTGGAGACAGAATTATGTATTCATCGTCGTCGTTATCGTTCAAGCAATTCTGACTTCGTACGTTTAAAAAATTTAGGCAAAAAATGTAATTTCTTTCTTGTACGTGCAATATGGCTGACGCAAATGTTGTAATCGCTTTTCCTTATTTTCTGTTCTTTACTTGTTTTCGCTTGTGTACGCTTTTATAAATTGATGTAACTGGTGTTTTCGCTCACACGTGCTCTAGTTTTCTCCGAATTCAGTTGTGCGCGCCCAGGAAAGCGTGAGCGTCCCCTCCATTTTTTTTTTGCTCTGGCGCACGTGCCGTTTCTGCAAAAGGGCATACCCTTAAGTTGGTGCAGTCTGAGCTGCTTCACAGGTATGTTATCGAGACCGGGAGACTTTTCTGGATTAAATCTTCTTTCCCTCCACGTTTCTCTCAAAAGTTATTGCTTATTATTACTTTTTTTATTTTAACCCTCACCTCTTTTTGTCTCCTCGATTTTCATTCCAATCTCCTCAAAATCTCTCAAAATTCGTTACTCGTTTTCCCTCATTCCTCAATTTTTATTTATGACCCGCTTGAGATAAGTCTGGATGACTTTTTCTCCTGTTTGGATCTGCACCAAACCCTGGCCTATTCTATTCCCCCCCCCCCCCCCCCCCCCCCCCCCCCCGCGTGGGTGTGTCCCATCGCTTCTGAGGCAACAACAACGTCTTCAACTAGGAAAAGACACATTAAACCACCCCGACGCGGCTGTCAGCTTTCTGTCTACACTAGTAAAAGCAATAGAGTTCAGCGCGGACTTCCGAAGTGTCTGCCCACACACCAAGTGGGTATAACAGGAATCGCACCGTGTGCCCCTACGTGCGTCCGGGGAAATATACTCTATATATAGGGGATGAATTCAGTTGGTACGATAAAAAAAACGCACAGTCAAAAAGGGAAACCCTCAGGACAACAAATGTGTAAGCTACAAATACAGGATGTTTCAGGGAAGACTAAGTAATCTTCAAAAACAGGTTTTTTGGCGTGAAAATATGGCTTTTGCGGCATGTATTCATTAGCACTGTTGGCGGACATCGTAAAGCCAGTGAACTGCCTTAAGTAGTAAGCTGCGTAACTAATTTCCAATAATTAACTGTTTAACTATCACCGGTAGCCAACTGCGTGCAATTAGAGACTTGTAGCCGGTCGTTATAGTAATAGTCATATCAGTTATCCATAGTGCCAAACTGCAGCGCTTTCGAAAAGCGTGCAGGCAAAGCATCCCCTCCAGTGCACGTAACTAGTCTAAAGAGCCAGGCTGTCGAGCCACAGCGCCAAGGGTAATCGCGTTTTCTAAGTTATAAAAACTGGTATGGCTATTATTAACGACCGGCTACAAATCTAATCGCAACTAGACGCCTAACTACATTCGTTAAAATTTTAAGTATTAAAAACTAGTTAACCAGCTCACCACTTGTGATTCACCGGTTTTCTGGCGTCCGCCAACACTGGTAATACCATGCCTCAAAAGCCACATTTTTTCTTCAAAAACCTATTCTTGAGAATTACTTAAGTCGTCCCTGAAATACCCTGTATACGGGCGATTAACAGCAAAAGCGAGCAAGCTGTATCTACTGAGCCTGGGTCGACGCAGGACGGCACTCTTTTAGCATAGCCGTACGCAGAGATGAGCAGAGGGGTAGCGCAACACTACGAATTAGCGTGCTTAGCAGTGCGCATGCGCCAGACTTTCAGATCGGGCCGTATACGCTACGCTCGCGTAAGCTATTTGCGAACTTTAACGTGCACGGCTGTTGCTTATGCGAAGACATATAGCGCTGCCAAAATGGCAACACGGTTTGAGTCAGGGCCTGTCGTTTGTGAATGAATTCTTCATTACTGCGCTTCTCAGCTCGTTCACCGGCCACAGGAGGGGTGTCTGGCTTTCGCTTCGACACATCTCGCCTACAACAAAATGTTCCAGCGATAAATTTGCTCCATTTTGTCTGGCGAACGATACTGCCTCCTGTAGGCCTAACGAGAAGCGACTGTTTGTTGAGGAAGTTGTTGGCGGTGTAAAAGTTAGATGGCGCCACTGTGCATAGAGTAATCACTACGTCTCTGTTTCCGCTGCTCGCGCACGCTATTGAAGCGAGAAGCTTCACTACGCGGGTCCGAGCCGAGCTTCGCGTGAGCCGAACTGGAGAGCTATGCGCATGCGCGAAAACGAGTGACGTCACGCGCCGCGCAGGTGGTCGCTCCTCGCCGCTGCCGACTCCGTCGCCTGACCTTTCGGCGCAGCCGCGCGCTACTGCACATGTGCGTCATGTGCATGCGCAAGGAGGCTATATAATGCGCTTGCCAGGGAATAGGCGTGCGCACTCCACATGGAAGGCAAGGAGAGTGCGGATGCTGCTAGACTACGTAGAAAAGCTGATAAACTAAATTCGTCCGATCCAGAAGTACTCGCTTGGGAGTTGGCTGCACAACAGCGAAAAAATGATAAAGCCAAAGCTAAGCTACCCAGCATAACCATGACGTCAAACCAAGCATAACTGAAGCTTTTCGCTTGTGTATCCAGGCTTAACCAGAGCTAAGCCACTGCATATTTTTTTTCTAAAACTGCTCCTGCACGCCTCTATCTCTAGTAATCGATGAGAAGTGCTTCGGCTATCGCTCCGGGCTGCATCGACGACCGGCCACATCGATGGGCAGGAGTATGCAATGTCGCACAGTGGCATGAGGAACAGCTATGTCAGCTCGCTGCGACACGCTCGGTTGCTCGCATGCGCCAAAGCAGGTCGCACTGAGCATATGCACCCACACTGAGATAACAGCCAGGAACGACACAGCCCCATAATCCGCTCATAAGCACACTTTCCGTGTCTCCACCAGAGAAAGAATCGATCACCATCTCGAATGCGCGCGGCGATAACTCACCTAAAGCACACATTTGACGCGCGTTTCCGAATTGTCAGTAGCGGGTCCCTTGTCGTACATACTGCGCTTTCAAGATGCTTGGTGACCGTTCGCAAACAACACGTAATCGAAAGTAAACAGAAGGTCGTAACGGTGAAATGCGCAACTGGGCAAGCCTTGGTTTGCATGAAGAAGGCTCGTACCCCATGTGCTGCTAACATCTGCTTCACCCGACAGTATTCGGGATTTCAATAACTAATGCAGATAAAAGATTGGTATAGTTCGCTGCACGCGGAGAACCTATTCGGCCGCCCAGGAGCAACTGGAACGCTCGAGCGTCCCAGTTTTTAAGGCGTACGCCTTTCTTGGCTCATGAGTGGCGTGGACGGAAGGTTTCCGCACGAACTGTCAATCATAAGTTGTATGGCAAATAAAATAAAACGTAAAAGTTGATTGAGCGACAGTTTATAAGCAAGATATAAGTACTGAAACAAAAATTCCAAAATAAGAAATTAAAAAGAACAAAAATAGAAATAAAAATAAAAAGAAATGAAAAGTTAAAAATAAAAATTTTAACATGAAAAATTACAAAAAAATGAAAAATGGAGGGAGAAAGAGGTCAGGGAAAGGCTTCCGCATTTCCGCGCGTAAGCAGACAAGTGCAATCCTGTAATTTTTCGTATTTATTATCGCCTCTGTTGAGTATTAAATATAGTACTCGAATACTTTCCCGCGCTATAAATTAGCGTCCCTGCCTAAAACGACCACAGAGCCAATCGGCGGATCCATGCACAGGAAAAAGAGTGCCCCCCCCCCTCCCCCCCCTTGCTCCGCGGGCGAGGAATATCCCGTGGGACGACTCGCGCCCAAATTAGAATGAAGCCACTGCCAAAAAATCTATACAACAGCCTTTTTGAAAGCGAATAGTTTATCACCGGAACTGCGTCCTCAAAATAGGGGAATCCCTCGCCAGCATGGCTGCGCTCTCGGCTAAACCGGAAAAGTAACGAGAAAACCATATAATAAAAAAAAGCTGAATCAACAAGCTTCCGGCAGCGATCGCTTGCCGACTGTCGCAGAAGCATCGGCTTCACCGCGGTGCACGTACACTGCGGAGTCACGTGATCACGTTCGGCCAATAGAGGCGGTAGCATCGCGCGGAAAGCGGATGCGCAACTCGGGCTCTCGCAGACCGCCTAGCGACGGACTCTGGACACACGAAAGCCTCCCGTTTGCGTTATCAACGAAGGACCTGCGCACGCTATGACGGCCTTGAAATGACCGACACGTCGAGCCAACACCTTCAGGCTCACATCCAAAATCCAACCGGCCAACTATGCGGAATGTGCTTAGCACGTGATGCGCGCAATTATAGTGATCAGTCAGCACCTGTCTGCAAAACAAACTTCGCTATACGAACGCCGAGAGCTGGCAAGTTGTACACCCCCGTTCGATTTCAAAGCGCCGACCACAGCTTCAAAAGCGCTGGCTTTGAATACATTTCGGGTTACCGTCAAACAACGTTGCAGTTTCGTCTTTGGAATTCGCGGTTAGCATATGTCAACGGACTGCTACTTTCTTTTCCGATCACCCAAATTACAGGTTAGATAAGAATTAGGCGAAGTTTCAGGGTTAAGAAGTTTTTCCGGAATAGGCAGACAGCGCTGGACAGCGCTCAGTAACAGTCACCCCGACAAGTCATCCTAGTCCTGCAGTGACAGTCGACTGAGCCTGGCTATCCTAAGTGATCTACTAAAGATCGGCGTAGTATGCTGACCTCAGTGGGCATCGAATATCCTTTCATGCAACAGGCCGCCGCGGTGGCTGAGTGGTTATGGCGCTCGGCTGCTGGCCCAAAGACGCGGGTTCGATCCTGGCCGGGGCGGTCGAATTTCGATGGAGGCGAAATTCTAGAGGCCCGTGTACTGAGCGATGTCAGTGCACGTTAAAGAACCCCAGGTGGTCGGAATTTCCGGAGCACACCCCTACGGCGTCTCTCATAGCCTGAGTTGCTTTGGGACGTTAAACCTCCATAAACCATCTGAACATATCGCTTACCCTTGCGCTTCCTGGCCTTCCTGGAGCGACGCAGCGCGCGACGCGAGCGAGCGGGAAGCACGCCGG
Source organism: Amblyomma americanum (assembly GCF_052857255.1). Classification (NCBI taxonomy): domain Eukaryota; kingdom Metazoa; phylum Arthropoda; class Arachnida; order Ixodida; family Ixodidae; genus Amblyomma; species Amblyomma americanum. The sequence continues at coordinate 54,405,487 of NC_135504.1, forward strand.
CCTTCAGCACGGGACACCCGGACGCAAGTCCCAGCTGACGACATGCCCAGGTCACTTGCACCACGACCACGCTCAACGCCAGCTCGGCCAGCGACTTGGCGAACGTCAGCACGACCATGCTCCCTCCCCTTCTGAGGCTGGCCTCCACAACAACCCAACGGTGGGAACACAGCAGCCCGCGACGGACGCCACACTAACGACACACACAACAAGCTGCTGGGACATGTCGTCAAAGGACGGTGACGCGAGGTGGCGCCAGGCAGGAAAAGGCGCTCCGCTATTGGTGGATCCACAGTGGCCGGGTAGCTTGCAGTATCGCCTTCGATAACCACTGGCACGGTGCTACTTGGTGGTGCGCTATCACGGTTGGACCGAGACATGCGCGCAGACCAGCAACGCCGAAACCACGCTATCTTTCCAAGACCCCCGAACAGCGCAAACAGAGGTGGTAGCATCGTGTTGTCTCTGCTGCCTTCTCCGGAGCAAAGGGCGAGGGTTTGCGTGCTCGCACAGCTTAGCAAGTCTGTTACGATCGCGTGGTGTCTGCAGCTTGCAAGAACTGCGCAAAGCAGGTGGCTGATTTGGCGCCGATTCAAGCTATCTTTGCATGCTCAATATTCACGACGGATGGCAACTAGCGTGTGCACAAATGGAAGATCACATGTACAGGGTGTTCGTATTTATCTGCCCAGGTTGTGAAAAACTTTCTGCCCAAACCGCTGCCTATTTCTACTCAAGCGCAGACCACGGGGTACCTTATGATAGTCTGCGTTTTTCGAATAGATAATTTAAACGTCGGAACTTGCCTGGAATTGCACGGAATCGGCTGAAAAACTGCAGTCGTCCGCGCGATAAATTTTCGTCGAGGCGAGCGGGGCAGCGATTTGACGAGGCTTAGACATCTGGGAACTGCGAGGACCCAATCCCCGCTCGAAGCTGGGGTGGGTCTCGCAGTACCCCAGATGTCTCAGCCTGTCAAATCCGCCCCGCTCACCCAGACGAAAATTCTCCGCGCAGACGACTGCAGCTTTTCGCCGATTCCGGACAATTCAGGCAAGTTCCGACGTTTAAATTATCTATTGAAAAACGCAGACTATCATAAGCTACCCTATGTCTGTGCTTGAGCCCAAACAGCATGTAGTTTGCGCAGGCTAATTTTTTACAACCTGGATAGATAAACAAGGAACAACCTGCATAAAGACGCGATGCGCCTATTGACTAGCTTCAGAGCGACGCAGGGTGTAGCGAAGATTTAAAAGCTGCAGCACAAACCCCGTTTTCAAGGTGTTTTTTCTGAGAGGCCATTTCATATTTTGCGTGATTTAAAACCATGACGCATACAAACTCGGGCAACTTTTACGATAGCTGTCTGCTCTCGTGCCTGCTTCTAGTACCATCCATATCACCGACGAAGCAGTGCATTTATCGGTTAGTGCATCGCCAGTGCATTCATCGGAAATGCGAAGACA